>NC_135540.1:12427126-12732017 GCF_045843805.1 Urocitellus parryii | reverse complement strand
GTGATGGGATGTTGGAGTGGGTGGGTGGTGTCAGGTAATGGCATTGGGCAGTGTGTTCAGAGGTGAGCTCTGTGGCATGCAGTGTTGCAGCTGTCAGCTCAGAGTCTATGTGATGTTCCCTGGTGTAGGCAGGCTACTGTGCACAGGGGACTAGCTCAGTTGCTGCAGAGTCCCAAGATGGAGGTGACTGGGGAGCTCCACATTGGTAGATGAAAGTTCACACAGGAGTGGTGGACAGAATTCCTGAGCATGGGTAGTGGTTAGGTGTTCCATATGGGAGCGACATTCAGGATTTCTGCTAGGGTGGGTGATCAAAATTTCTGCATGGGTGCTGATGCTGGTGGTCCTGCTCGGGTACCAGGTAGTCCTGCTTGGGTGAGTAGTTGGTAGTCTCACTCTGATGCTGAGGCCTGGAGCCCTGCACAGGCATGGGACCATGCTTCCTGCTTGGGAACAGCTGGAGGGTTGTCCTCTATCACTAGCATAGAAGCAGTATTCTCACTACTTGAGTCCCAGGTCATGGACTGGAACAGAAAGCTGCCTCCCTCTGGCCTGCCATCTTGGATTCCAGTATGCTGTTTTTAAGTCCTTTAGGTTTAGACCAAGGAGTGGGATAACTGGGTCAAATGGTGATCCCATTTCAAGTTTTCCAAGGAATCTCCATACTGCTTTACATATTGGCTGCACCAATATGGAAATTTGCAGTCCCACCAGAAATATAAGAGTGTGCTTTTTTCTCCACATCCTCTCCAACACTTCTTGTTTATTCTCTTAATAGCTACCATTCTGACTAGAGTGAGATGAAATCTTAGTTTCCAAGGGTGATCCCAGGGTAGACCTGAGTCTTCCACCCACCCCCTCAACCCCTCACCCCAGCTACAGGCCTAACCCATTTCCATCTTGGGACACTTCTTTAAGTTTTATTTTAGTTTTAATTAGCACATCATGATTATGCTTATGGGCTATGGTATTTCTATGCATGTATACACTGTGTAATAATCAATAAGAATATTTAGCATATCTGTTAATAACCACATCAATTTGTAAAGAGAATATTCTGAATCCTCATTCTTTACCAAGTTGAAATGTGCAATATAATATTATTACTATATTACCTTACTGTACAATAGAACACCAAAACTACTTTTTCCCTTCTAACAGTAATTTACAACCTCATCCCGCCCTCTCCACTCTCCCTCCTAATGTCCCAGCCTCTGGAAGCCATCTTTCTACTCTCTAATTCAGTGACATCAACGTTTTTTTAGATTCAATATATGAATGAGACCATATGGCATTTGTCTTTCTGTGCCTGAATAATTTTATTTAACGTAATTTCTCTTAGGGTCTTCCATATTGCAACAAATAGTGTTTTTTGTTCATATGTATGGCTGAATAGTATTCTATTTTGTATATATACCACATTTTCTTTAGCTATTCACCTTGGTTATTCCCTATCTTGGCTATTATACATAGTGCTACAACAAACACTGAAGTGAAGATATCTCTTCAAAACACTAATTCTTTTTCCCTTGGATATATGTTCTACATAAAGATCACTTGGCGGTTCTATTTTGTAACTTTTTGAGAAAACTCCATACTATTTTCATAATAGCTCTATGAATTTATATTCCTATCAATAGTGCATAGACTTCCCTTTTCACAACTGAGTATGGTTGCCCACAACTGTAATTCCAGAAGCTCAGGAGCCTGAGGCAGGAGGATCACAAGTTTGAGACCAGCCTCAGCAATTTAAAAAAGCCTTAAGCAATTTAGTGAGACTCTGTCTCAAAGTGAAAAATAAAAGGTCTTGGGATTTAGCATAATGGTAAAGCACCCCTGGGTTCAATCTTTGGTATTGGAAAAAAAAAAATATTAAGAAATAATTTTACTAAAATTTAGTCCTAGTTCTTTTAAACACAAAAATAAAAAAAAATGACTGGTATCTTTTGTTCATTTAGGTATTCTGAATTCCAAGAAATTTTTATTGTGATTTATCAAAAAACTATAAATATATGTAAGAAGAAATACTTAAACAGTCTTTATAAATCTGAAAGGAAAATACCATATAAAGACAGAAGATTTAAGATTGAGAAAAGAGTGACATTCAGCTGGGGGGGCCCGTATAATGAAAACTTGGGCAATGATGTTTTGTTCTCATATTTTGATATATATATATATATTAAATTGTTCAGGTTTTTAAAAGTATTTAGCACAATAATTTACATTGAACTAAGTGAAAAATCATACCAAACTCCCCTGATAGGGAGACCTTCCAAGCATCCTTAAGCAATGTATTTCTCCTTCCCTTATTTCCCGAGGTACAGGCTGCTGGTATCTCCTGTCTGTGTTTTTGAGGGGTCTTGGCGGTGGGCCTCCTTCTTCCTCACTTGTGTCTTCTCCACACTGAAGGGTGATCTTTGACAAACAAGCACGGATTGTGTGCTTTCTTCTCAGTAAACCTCTAAATAAAAACCTTCAGGGTAAAATGTGACTCCTTCCTCTAACTTGTACGTCAATGCTGTCCTTTAACTAGCTGTTGAACGTGACCATGACTCATCTCCCACTTTCCCATCTTTTCGTCATTCCATGGAGGCTGTCAGAAGGCCTTTCAGCCACTCTCAAACACTCACAAAAGCTCTGAAGTCAAGGACTCATACTCGCTTTTTCAGAAACATGAAACATTCTTCATTCTGCTATTTGAACATTTGGCCCTCTTATTTCATGTCTGAAAAGTCAGAGACTTTTCTATATTTAAAAAAAGAAAGCTCAGTCTCCCTCAATCCCCTTGCCCTAATTTCTGTACGTAGAATGTAAAGCTGTCCTGTATTAAATGTAATGATTTTATGTCTTCCTACTAGCATTGAATCCTGTGAGCTGAGGGACTGTTTTCAGTGCATCCAGTGAACATAATAAATATAGTAACCAAAAACATTCTGGAAGCTCACTTACATTTTAGTCAATAAATGAAATAATTAACAACTGACACAAGGTATAAAGTTAGTCCTGGCACATCAAACAGAATTTCATGAAAGGATTTAAGGGAAGAAAATGTTAGTCAATATAGCCATCATCTACCTACAGGATAGAACAGATTTTGTTGAACCATTTAATTTATGCTCCATAAAGGAAATCCTTATTATAATTATAAAGCATTACTCTGGAAAAGCAGTGTTGGGGGATGAGGCCGGAAGGAAGGACATACCAAACAATGTGATCTCGGGCTCAGCTTTGTGAAATTCCAGCTTGGTTCTTGCATAATAAATTAGAAGAATGGGTGATGATGCCCTTCACATTCTGTTCATAAATTTCTCTCAACAAGGCTTTTGATCAAAGTTTGGCAATAATAAATCTGAAGTTATATTTTGTACAAGGATTTGGGAGTTTTAAATATAGCCTTAAACTCAGACCAAGAAGCAAATGAATTATAAATCACATAAATATATATTATTTAAAATATTTCCATAGATTTGAAGTTTGAAATTCAAACTTAAAATGACTGCTCCCTTTTTAATTGTCTACTGTGGTTGAGTGCTGTCCCTGTAGATCCTAGCTGGCCTTTCAACTGCAGACAGCTCTCCTTGAAAGACTAATGTCACAAATGACTTGTAAGTCCAGAGCTACCATGGACATTTCTCTCATGTTGGAACTGTTTCTGAATCTTAAATTTAGTTTTCAAAGTCCCAAAGTCTAAAGTGGTCCCTCAAAATATATGGGTCTAGAAATAAGTTTACTAATTTTAAGTTTGATACTAGAAAATAAATACGAAATTAAACAGTTTTTCTATGAAAATAATACCTCACCTACTATTTCCTTTTTAACAATTTTCTACTAAAAATACCTAAAGTTCAATGGAATTTTATTGTAATTAAAGTATTTCATACTGTGAAGGATTAAAAGATATATATATATTATAATCAAAAAGCTATGTATGTATAATTTAAGATACATATATAAATATATTTATACAAGATGTATATACATATGTAAGGTATATGTGTATATATTTATATATATATATACACACACACACATATGTATGTGTCTATATGTGTGTGTGTGTGTGTGTATATATATATATATATATATATATATATATATATTTATATTTTTTCCCCCACAAATAACCCTGATGACATTGAATTGATCAAAGTTGAGGAAGTATGGCTTTGAAATTCACTCTGACCATTAACATTATTCCAGTATCATATCTGGTTTAGATAAAAGAAAATCTAAAGCCTTTTTTCAAATAGGTGATTACTATGACCTGAAAATATACTACAAAAAAATCCAATATTTAGTGATGTAGTCTAACAGCAGATAGAGAGAAATTGTGGTAGTATATGCTGATAATATGAATGATTGACTTAAAATTTTAGTAGATATTTAGTATCTCATTAGTGTGTTATATTTTGGTACAACTATTTTAATTAATTAATTTATTTATTTATTTATTTATGCTGTTTTAGAAGGGCATCGTGCCTTTGTTTGTTTGTTTGTTTGTTTGTTTGTTTTTTATGCAGTGCTAGGGATTTAACCCAGGGTCTCACAAGTGCTAGGCTAGCACTCTGCCACTGAATTAGAGCTCCAGCCCCAACTATTTTTATAACTAACAAAAATTTTGAAAATGATTACAGTGCCCACATTTTTTTACGGTTTAAACTGATAGTTTTGTTGGTTATGAAGGCCAATGTAGCATCAGTTCTAGGAAATATTGTCATAAAAAGAAGTATTTCTCCATAAAAGTAGTTACATGAACACCATACTTTTCATTCTTGACATGTATATATTAGAATACTAAATGTTATAAGAAATGTATACATATAACAAATTTCAAAACAAATATCAGCCTCATGGAAATAATCTTCACTGGAATGCAGAGTAGAAAATGGTTATAAAAGTCTTCTTCTCATACATATTAAGGCACAAAAATACACACAATATATACCATAATACCTATTCATAAAATGAAAAACAAATATTATTGTATACTAGTAAAGATGTGTTTAAAATGTACAGCTAATAGAAAAACTACCTTTTAAAAAACATTCAATATACATTAGATACTACATAAAGTCTTAACCGTATACTTGGTTATTTCCCTTTGGAACACAGGTTTGTTGTTTGTTGTCAGTTAAAGTGGTTAAATACACTCAAATAATAATGTTGAAATGGACTGGTTCTAACCAAACTTGTATTTTAAATACTATAATACATGTGATAGAAGATCTTGGAGAGATATATTTAGATATAGACACATTTTCAAATATATAGAAAAGAAAACCAGGCCACGTAAGGAACCATTCAAGTTATTCTTTCTCATATTCTCTCTTACACTGATGGCAAGAATTTAATTTCTGGAGACAAACAAATCAATATTTTACTTATTGTATTATTGAATAATGTAAAATGTATCTTTTTAGTGTCTTTACAGCTCAGTGGCAATAAGAATATTCATATTTTTGTGCAAGCATGACCACTTCCATCTTCAAAACTCTTTCAATGTTCCATACTGAAACCATGGTCATAAAATCATTCCCCATTCTTTTTCCCTCAGCCTGGAGGAAACATAATTCCATTTTCTCTCTCTGAAATTAATTTCTGATTCCTGGATACACAAATGTCTTTTAAAGACTCTTCCTTCAATTCTTTTGAGCATGTGGCCAAAAATGAAATTGATACATCTTCTCATAATTTTTGTTTGCTCTTTAGAGAAACAGTCATATCATTTTTCACTACAACTCTCTTAGGTGAAATTTCCCACTAATGATTCACAAAAGTTTCTGTGTTTCCACCATCTTACCAACACTCATATTGATCTTTTAATTATGGCAGTCCTGACAGCATGAATTGGTGTTTCTTTATGGTTTGATTTGCATTCCTCTAATACAATGCAATGTTGAGCATTGGTTGATGTGCTTCTTGTCCATTTATAAATCTTCCTTAGAGAAATGTCTACTCAAATCCTTTACCCATTTTTAATTGGGTCATTTGAAGTTTGAGGATTTCTTTTGCAAAGATTTATAATTTGAAAATGTTTCTCCCATTATACACTTTTTACACTCTTTTTACACTATAGGTAAATACACTTTCATACACGAAATTTTAAATTTTGATATAGTGCATTCTATCTATTTTGCTTTTGTTGCTTATACATGTGGTGACATCACCAACAAATCCAAAGAAATCATCAACAAATCCAATGCCATTAAAAGATTAATTATGTTTTCTTCTAAAGGTTTTAAAATGTTAGATTTTACCTTTAGGTATTTGATCCATTTTGAGGTTATTTCTCTCTTTATGCATATGAATAACCAGATTTTCCTTTAAAATCAATATGTAATTGTTGTCCAACATTGTTCTTCATTTTCAATATCATTTTAGTTATTCTGGGTCATATGAGATTTCATATAAATTTTATGATGGGTTTTCTGTATCTACCAAAAATTTCATTGGGAGTTTATTGGGGATTACATTCAATCTTCAGATCAATTGGGTAATAAAGATAGATTGGCAATATTAAGTCTTCCAATTCATGAATGTGGGGTATTTTCCCTCCCTCCTTCTCTTTCTTTTTTTCATTTTTAGTAAAGTGTTATAATTTCCTATGTTGACACTTTGGCTAAGTTTATTCCTAAATATATTATTATTTTTGACTTGTGATTCTGCGTTCTGCACCTTTATTGAGCTTATTAGTTACAACAGTGTGTGTGTGTGTGTGTGTGTGTGTGTGTGAGAGAGAGAGAGAGAGAGAGAGAGAGAGAGAGAGAGAGAGAGAGAGAGAGAATGAGAATGTGTAATCTTTACAGTTTTCTACTTTTCTCCATGTAGGATTATGTCATTTGTGAAAAATCTTTTTCTTCATCCTTTCTGGTCTGCATGTCTTTTTGTTCCTTTGTTTCTCCTCATTGTTTCTATTAAAATGGTTAATTTTAATTTTCATGGGAAACTGAAGCAAAGGTTTTCTCAAGGGCTTTATGAGATTTGGAACAGGCTCAGACATGTACATATATATTTAAGAAGGAGGTGCTGCGATAGCAGTGAAGATAATAAAATAGCAATAATAAGAAAAGATAACATGAACCATGCTAGGTAGGTTCAGATGGAGCAGCAAGGACCGGTCTCTGAGAAGCTCCTTCTTGGGTGCAGGGAGAGCTTATGCCTGAGATTCTTCCATACACTCTACTGTATCAAACCCTGTGAAATTACACACCCAAGAACTGTGCCGCCAGTCTCATTTATTCTGTTAATGTAAGCTTTCTGTGGAAATATTTGTCTCAGAAAGGAGGAAGATTTTCTCCAACAGATGTAGAGGAAAAAGTTCACTTTTTACTGAAGTTCAAGGAAAAGTGGGAATAGTCTACTTCTTCATGTGGTTTGGCATTGTTTCATTAACATAAATACTGTGCATATAGACAGGCCTGTGAGAAGAGTGACTGCAGGATCTGGACTGAGTTTATGGCTATTTATGTAATAAAACACAGAGATTCTTAGAGGGTACAACTGAAGAGTCTCATTGCAAAGAAGATGCATGCTAATCAAGTGAACATGGGCTGCTACCACTCACATTACAGTAGAATAATTAAATGGGAGCAATTATAAGGAATAAAGTTTAAGCAAGTGAAATCCAGGATAGACCATTTAATGTTTACAAAGGATATAATTCTTAAGAAGACAGAATGCACATTCCCCGTAAAAACTGCAAAATATACTAAAAGTAGAAATCTGAACTAAAGGTGATGTGGGTAACATAACAGCTTGCTCAGAACCTGTAGCAAAACACAGACAATGGTGGGAAGCATGGTAATGCTAACATGGAGAGTAAAGGATGTGAGTTGCAAACTTGGACTAATGTAGAAAGGGATGGCAGGCTGTGTAATATGAGCTATTGCTGCCACAGGAGGCTAATGAGGGCATTTGTGCCAATGCAGAAGGCAGAATTGCTCAAGTAATGAGTCCAGAGAAAAATCAATTTAACATATAAACAGGATTATCAAATAAAATAACATGGTGACTTGCAAATTTGATACAGCAGGAAACTGAAAAAGTTTGTTAGATGCACAGCAGATAAATTCTCCTACATGAATAAAAAGGAGATTAACAGAATAAACAAAAAATGATGAAAACCAAGCCATATCCATGATAAAAATTTGAAATAGCACAATGCAGACTAGAGAAAGTAATTATCCATACAAATTAAAAGCATGCTAGTGATATTAAAAGAGATATCCCCACAAACCTACAAAATGGGTGTGTACCAATTACAAGATGATGAAAGAAAGCAACATTTTCTCTAGTATTCATACTCGCACACCTGCTTGTACACATGCACACACACATATAAGGTATATTAGCAATTTTCTTTTTTTTAATTATAAGGAAAAAGAAAAGCTCTGTATGGCAAAAATATGCATGTGATGACTTTTTTAGCCTCTGTCTACAGTGATTTTAATAGACATATTTCCTTATACATATATGTATGAATTATACATACATGTATATATATATATATATATATATATATACACACACACCCACATATATCTGTTCATGAAAACATTTTTATTTTGTGCCCATACTAATTGTTACATTCCCGTTCCTGCTAATTCTGTATGAAAGTCGTCACTGATTGTTAACTTTCAATATTTACAAGCTTTTTAATTGGATTTTCAGGTATGTGTGAAGTTGCAGTCTCTTTATGATTAAGTTTTTTCTCTCCAATGAACAATGAGGTTGAACACCTATAAAATGTGTTTGGTGGCAACTTGAATATCCTTATTTAAATAGTCCTTGTTCTCATCATTTCTCCAATTTCCATTTCACTAATGTTCTGTGCTTTACCAAATGTAGGGGTTATTCATACTATTTAGATTATATTTAGATTATAAATTCTTACTGTTTTTTGTATTTGAAATTATCTTCTTAAAAATGTAGGTTGCATTTCACACTCTATGATTTTCTAAAGATCCTTATTGAGATATAATTTACCTCATCCAATTCACACTTTTAAAATGTACTGTAGGATTTGGTTGTTGTATATTCATTGAATTTTGTGGCAATTATCACAGTCTAATTTTAGAACATTTATATTCTCCAACAAGAAACCTCTTATCCATTAACTCCTTCTCCATCCACTGTAATGGCCCTAGGCAAAAGTGATCTACTTTATTTCTTTACAGATTGTGTTTTCTGTACATTTTGTGTAAGTGAATCACAAAATGAGGTATTTTGGGTTTGACTTATTTCACTTAGTGTTGTGTTTTCAGGTTTCATCCAAATTAAATCATATATCAGTACTTCATTTCTTTTCTACTGACAAATACGTTCTATTTCATGAATCTGCATTGTGCACAAATCCATTCCTCAGGTGTTGGACATCAAGGTAATATTAACTTTGTGGGTATTATGAATAATACTGTTATCATGATCTGCATGCAAGTTATTTTATGCAAAAATATGTTCATTTTTGTGTGTGGTATATGGCTAGAAATTGAATCACTAATTTATTAACAAACTTCATATTCTGCTTTATGAGGAACTGCCAAACTGCTTCCAAAGCCATTGCATGGTTTTATGTATTACTGGATGCAAGCCCATTACCACACACTATGATTTGCAAGTATTTTCATTCATTCTCATTCTATGGGTTGTCTTTCAGTTCATTCATTTCATTGTTCAGACAAGATTTCAATTTTGACGAAATCCAATTTATAAATTTCTTAAAGTGTTTATTGCTTCCTCTTTTGGGTTTTTTTCTAAAAATTCTTTGTCGTTAACTACATAATTTTTTGCTATAATTCATTCAAAAAGTTTTATAGACTTAACTGATATTTTGTTCAATGATCTTTCTTGATTTAATTTTATCTGATGTAAGTTAGTGGTTTAGTTAGTGGTCCTAATTCATTGTTTTGCATGTAGATACACAGTGCTTCCAGAATCATTTGTTAAAATTAAACAGCTTTTCCTTCATTGAAATGCTTCAGCACATTGTCAAATATTAATTGACCGTATATGCAAAGATTTATTTCTGAACCTTGCATTCTATTTAGTCTGTTTCTGTCCTTGTGCTCTTACATCAGTATTGATTATTGCATGCTTTTTGAAATTGAAAGTTTGAGATCTTCGATGTTGTTTTTCTTTTTCAGAATGGTCTTCTGGTCCCACTGAATTTTGCATGAATTTTAATGTTTGCTAGTGAATTTCTGTAAAAAAATCTATGTGGGATTTTTTGGAGGTGTATTAACATGTAATGACTTAAGGCTTTAAACCATAAACAGAAATTCTCTCCACATATTTAGGTCTTCATTTTTTTCAACAAGATTTTGTGGTTTTTAGAATAAAAGTTGAAAATTTCTACTGTTAAATTAATTTTAAATATTATATTTCTGATGTAATTTGAAATAGAGTTATCTTCTTAATTTAATTTTTGGCTTTCTTACTGAACTTTCCAAAGACACTTGTTATATCCATCATCTATCCTGCAGGCTCTTTTATCTTTCTTTAAAATCAAAAATTGTAGATAACAAAATATGCACATAATATCCATAAGTGGTTCCTAATTAACTGTACTTACTATTAGTATATTTGTGTAGTACATTAAATACTCAAAATTTACCTCTTATTTAATAGAATAGATATTATGTGCAGGTGGAAGATGATGTTTAAAAGAGAAAGTGAATAAAAAATGAAAGAAGAACATCACAAATTAGTTGACAAGTTGACATCCAGAAGAATCGTATACATCTCAAAAATAAATACTAGCTTTCCCCTTATATTCTTAGTACTAGACATTTCACCTATTTCAATTAGTTCTGTAGTTTATATGACATGAGTATAACAAAATTATTTTTCTTCAACTCATTAAACAACAAATTAAGATAAATTCTAAATACAAAAATCCATGTTTATCTACTTCTCACTAATTTATTTTTGGAAAAAATATCAAGAAAATTATATTCCCTTCTATATATATATATATATATATATATATATATATATATATATATATATTTAAAATTTGTGTGTGTGTGTATTTAGTTGTCAATGGACCTTTATTTTATTTATTTATTTGTGGTACTGAAAATCAAATTCAGTGCCTCACACATGTTCGGCAAGCACTCCACCACTGAGCCACCACCCCAGCCCCTCATATGCCATTCTTGATTTTCCAATAGAAGTGCCTCTTCCATATTTATTGATGGATACTAAATATATCGATATTGATGAAATCCTACATGCTGGAATAAAACCCTATTGGGAGAATGTCATGACTCATTTCTCAGAGCAGTAGATAACTAAATATGTGAATGTCCATAGTTATAATATTGCTTAGGTTCTTTAGTCTCATGAAATTAGTAGTCAAGAAGATTTGAGTGTACAATATTTTAATTTTACATAAGGTTCATATGATCATGTGCATTACATAGAGCAAAATTTTAGTAGCTATAATTTAAAAATATACTCTACCAATTCTTCAACAAAATCCAAAGAAAAATGTCAAAAAATTCAATTTTTTCATTTGGCTTTCTAGACTAAATTATACATGGTCTCTGGTAGATTATCTTCTTTTAAATTCTACCAGTAGAAATTATGACTTTTAACCCCTAAGTAAAAATTAAATAAGTCTGAGCATATAGCTCAATTGATGGAGTGATTGCTTCACATGCACAAGTCCCTGGGTTCAATCCCCAGCACCACACACACACACACACACACACACACACACACACAAAATATATATATATATATATATATATATATATATATATATATATATATAATAAAATTTTAAAAAAATAAACTGCATGTAGAATCTGCCTCCCTATTTATGAGTCTGAGTTACTCTATGTAGATTAAATATTTAAGTAGTGTTCAATCAATGACTTTGGTGCTCCAGTTTCTGCAGATCAGGCCAAGGTACTTCACTTCCTCTTCTCTATCTACTCAGGTACAGACATGAGTATTCATGCATATACTCTAACCAAAAACCTCTGGGAAATAAATGATTTGAAATAAGCATTTCTGTCCACATAGTAATGGTACTTTCCAAAAGGAGTGACCATAGGAATAAAACATTGTTATCTTGTTATGTCGTGTTCTATATAGATTGGTTATGGAAAACACACCTGGTACTTATGAATTTAGGGGGCATGCAGAAAAACACCGTCACATAGGCTGTATAATTAATGGAGACTAAACTAAAAATTATCCAAAGCAAAAGTAGCTTTCTTTAATATTACTATTTCTACATTCACACACACAAAAAAACATGTCTAATTTCCTAATTCAAAAAAGCAGAAGAGGACAACCCTATTAGACAGCTACAGCTATTAGACAGCTTCTTGGCACCTACCCCAGGATAAGACCTTGGCATCTCGAACTAACACATGACTGTGACCTTTGAGTCATTCGTAAAGCTGGCAGAGGATCCATCATTGGCCTGACTCCCCCTTACCATTCAACCCTTTTTGCTATTATGCAGATGCATTTCCCACTGTCCATATTTCCATGAGTTTTCATGTATGTATTTATATAGAAACTTCCTTAAGATAAACATGAATCTTAGTGATAATCTAAATCCTTTAGAGCAAAGAAAAGACTAGGGATTTTGTAAAGAGAAACATGAATAAATGCATGTACACACTTATCCACTTACCTGGGAAATCACAGCAATCAATAATGGTAGATGGTAGTGGTAATAGCAGGAGTAACGGTGCTAGCAGAAGTAAATACGAGTTTGTTGTATTAATCAAGGTAAATCCCAAACTTTTTCATAAACTTGTCTAGAATCAAACCTGGGGGACATCATTAGTCTGTTATAACCTGTGGTGCCTCAGATGCTAAGTTGCTAGTAAACTGAATTAACACCTCTTCCTTTGTACATAGATTGTAGCCAGGAAGTGATTTAGACATAAAAGAGATGCTGGTTTATTGCTATCTTAATTAGTGCATGAATTTGAATTCATTTAAACAGAAATAATCAATCTGAACAAAAGTGCAAAGTGCATTATAGCAGATGAAAATTAGAGTTACTAACAAGGAAAAAGAAAGTATCACAAGATAGTTTTCTCATTGTAAGGGTGCACTAGGCACACAGAGCATGATGAAAAGTTAGCATCCATAGAAATTCTGAACATGCCATCTAGCACTATACCTATTTTCCCCACTTTTTCTGCTGATTTGTGTTTTCTCCTGGTGTAATATAAAATTTTCCATAGCATTTCCATTGACTGTGTGACATTTACAGAAATAACAAAATGAATTCAGACATCTGGGAATTTAGAGAGGAAAAACAAACTATCTACTTGTATCTAGGTCCCTGACAACTCCTTTTAATAAATGACAAGAGCATTTTTAAAAATTGATAATAAAACAATCATCTTTTATACATGTCATTCTTTTTTTAGATATGTCATTATACATACTTCATATATAAAGTTACAAAATATATATAAAAGTTATTTCAACTATTTTGAAAAATAGAAAAACTTCAGCCCATTTATGGTGCACCAGCAGAAGAAATCTCTACAACAATTTATACACCATCCAAGAATTTCAAATATTTTTCATATAATTTTAGTAAAGTTTCAAATATTTTTCATTGAAGTAATTATATGCATTTAAATAATTCATAGAAAGTCCAAATATTTTCCAATTAGAATATTCATATTATTTATGCTCTCGGAATTTCAGTTATTTTCTTTACTTAGTCTTTTCAGGATTTATATATATTGTTTTATTCCCCAGTTACCCATAGATAAGGCACATATTTGGAGAATATTTCTAAAGCATACATCTTTCAAATAAATAAGTGAAACTCTTTGAAAGGTATAATGGACATTCTTAATGCAAATATCTGCAAAAGCATCACTCCAAATATTTGATATAGACAAATATTAGAAATTGGAACTCTTTTTGCTGCACTAAAATAATTCTATAATGCATAAATAAAAATTTAAAAAATTTTAATTCCACATCATAACACATGTTTGTAATCATCTACTTGGATTCAAGAGTTTGGGTTTTATATTCCTAGCAGTAGGTTAAAACACAAATATGACTATGTTTTTAGAAAATTTATATATTAACACTTTTCAACTTTTCAGATTGTTTCTGCATTAGTTTTTCTATATAAGTCTTTAAATATGAGATATGCAAATAATTTATTTAAGCTTCAACTATCCCACATATGAAATAAGTCTAGTTTTATAAAATTCACATAATTTACTAAGAATAATTAAGAACATCAGTCACTGTAAATAGTTTGTTGACACCATTGTTGTGGACCCAAGTTCAGGATCAGTGTCAAGAGGAACAACCTAGTGGAGGAAAGCTGCTCAGCTAGTGGCATGTTTAGGCAGGAAGAGAGAGAGAGAGAGAGAGAGAGAGAGAGAGAGAGAGAGAGAGAGAGAGAGAGAGAGAGAGAGAAAGAGAGAGAGAGAGAGAGAGAGAAAGAGAAAGAGAGAGAGAGAGAGATAAAGAGAAAAGAGACAGAGGAATTGGAAGGGACCTCAAGAAGAACAACTCTTTCAGGGCAAAAACCCAGTGACCTACCTTCTCCAGCCATACTCCACATGGCTCTAGTTACCACCCAGGCAGCCCATTCAAACTAGGCTGGACTGATTAGGTTACAGTTCCCATAATCTATTTCATTCCTGAACTTTCCTGTATCATTAGTACAGGAGCTTTGGGGGATACCTCATATCCAAACCAATACAATATCCTTTAAATACTTTTTTCATGTATTTAATACATGTGAATATATCAGGAAAATACAACTCTAAGAAATTTGATATCTGTTTCAAAATGACCATCTATGGTATGTTCCTGGTTCAACTTAAGTTTTGCATAGGTGTCTTATACATGGGATGATGGGCCACAATGTGTGATGTAGTTGTCATTTTAGTGACTATGCCTCTGGCATAAGCAAGGTGTAGCACATTACTGCCTATTACTGGTAACTTTTTTGCTCCTTCTGACAGCTCCTTCTCTGAAACTTTTTTGACCTAATCACAGTTTACTTACTTCAAATCCCATTTTCTTACATTGCTTCTGTTCCATCATAATGGATTACAGAAAACTGCCAATCGAATCAAGTGAACTTGCTTAGAAAATTAATCTTCCAATTGTAATGCACAGTTCTCTGTTTAATCTTGTAGTGTAGTCATTACTGTAGGTTATTTAAAGCTATGCAAAATTTTGACTTAGGTGATCTAAGGTTTTCTTAAAACCTGATATGCAAAATTAAAAAAAAAATTGCCAACAGGCTAACTGTCGTATTATGCCTTGTGATTGGCTGCTAGTTCAGTGACAACCGAAGAATAATATATACTTAATAATATTGTAGGAAAACACAGGAAACTAAAAAGGAGCTTCAAAGTTTTTTTTTCTTAGTCAAATTAAATTTAACAATTGGAGAGTTCTTGTCTGAGAATATTACACATCACAAATGGTCATTTTGATAATAAGTGAAGAGAATACAAATGCATAAAATCTGACCCATAAGCACTCAATGCACATATTTTAATTATGATAATGATGACACATAAAATTGGAGCCACTTTTTTCATGCACCCACATTATTCTAAGTTATACACTAATACTAAATCTATAGAAAAACTTAAGGAAGGATCATTAAATTTATGCTGAGTTATACTTCCTTTCTTCCATATAAGTCTTACCTAGTCTTGGCCTACAACCATTTGCAAAATCTGAGTTATACCAGCTAGGTTTCATAAGGAGTAAACATAATAAACCTTTTTATTCTAATATATTTTTCATCTGCAATAAATTGAACAAATGCATTCATATGAAAGACTGTTAGAAATAAAACCTGAAATCTTTGCTCTTCCATATATGTACAACTGATTAAAATACATTAATCTTAAATTTCAATTACAATATATTTACTTAAGGATCAATGTAAAAGCCAGGAAAAATAACTAAAGAATTCTGACATTTTTTGAATGTTGCTTGCTGCAAAATGACATTATTTATTGATAACTTTTCAATAGTTGTGTATCTTCAAAACACTTTTATATTAGAAATACTTCTATTATTTACATTAAAAACTGGAGGCTTGAGTATAAAGTAATTAAAGATTTTTTTCCTTATAATTGCTTCTTTAAAAATTGACTCCACTTTCAGTGTTGAAGAATTATGAGAAAGAACAAATGTCCTTTGTATACTTTCCCAGCAATTTCATAATATTTTCCATATAGTAGTTATAAAAATATGCATTGATAAAATGGAAGACCAGATAGTTGAATGAAAATTCAGACACAAGTTCACATTCTCTGGTAATTATTAAGGGTTAGATAATTATGTGCATGTTATTGTCATGGTGACACACACCTATAATCCCAGGGACTTGAGAGGCTGATGCTATAGAAGTAAAAGATTGAGATCAGACTCAGCAACTTGGGAAGATACTGTTTCCAAGAAAAATAAAATAAAAAAAAAATTTAAAAAGATGGACTGGGAATATAGCTCAGTGCTAAAGAAATCCCAGTACCCCCCCATACACACACACAAAGAAATTTATGTGCATGAGATAAAATCAAATTTAAAAATAATGTGCAACGAAGGTGACTATTTCCTGCATTGCAAAATCATTTCCTGATTTGTGAAACGTTAATTTCATTTTTTCTCTTCATCAATTTTCTTCTGCTCTATGAATTTATAGTTGGAAACTTAAAATGTAATAACACAATCTCCAAATCAACATGGCAACCCCCCCCCCTTTTTTTGTCTTGGTGTTGTAAGTTATATTTCCAGGGAATGAACACTAGTATACTGAGATTTTTATTTTAATCTAAAGGCTAAGCAGAGTGCTTTGTAAGAGAGAATGTGGTGAGGGTTGAAGGAGCACTGTTGGACAGAGGGAGATGCTGAACAGTGACATGGCTGTACTGGAAGAGGATTCCAACATGAGCTCTGGGCCCAGTGATGCTCTTGCACAAGGACCTAAATTATGATAGGGCTGCTGGGTTTTTATGCGCTATTATGAACAAGGGTATGTGGCTGTCCCTGGGGAAAATGCATAATATTTGGAAAAGTAGCTGCCTTTCATTGGCTGAGGATAGTTCCTGGAGAGGGTCTTGGCTGAAAAAGAGATTTCTGTGTATGACCACAGTGTCCACTAGGGTCAATATTTTAGGGCTCCAATAAATAACAAAAGGAGTTATCTCATTCCTAATTTTAGTATAAATAATTGAGGTGTGAGTAGATATTATTGTATCTTGATATTCATTATAAGAAGCTCTTGGGATGCAATCCAAAATTGTCTTACCATCCCATCATTGACAAGTTATATGTAAGAAAATTTTTCAAGATGATGCTTGGAAATATGGAAGAAGTACTTCTCAGTTTAATTTGGAGAAGCTGACAAAGGAAATATCCTCAGTGGGGTGGAATTTGGAGCTTCTGTTAGAAATTAATCTAGGCAGCTAAAGAACACTGCAATATGTGCTTTGACATTTGCTGCAAATTTCATTATTTCTTGATTCATTACCTTATAGCCTTTTTAAGTTGATCCTTCCCTCCTTAAACATGCATACCAAAACTAATATTACTTATTAAACTATTACTAGTTATAGCAGTAATTTTAAGGTTGAACACATGATGTAACTAGAAAGTTTCTAGGTTCTATGTGTTAAAATACATTAATCCATGCAAAATTAAATCACTAAAACAAAAGACCCCAAAACACAGTGGCAAAATACACATAATGTTGCATGTATTTGGTGTCACGTAAGAGTCACAATATACATGTTTCCCATCCTAGGACCACTTCTGCTGTTGGTGGGAATGTGAAAATTTCTGTTCCTTCTAAGGCATTTCTCCACCATATCTGAGACAATCAAGTCATCATTTGTGTAGTTGAAACTCCATTGCCACCATATCCTGATAGCTAGCAGAGAAGATGTGAGTGGAATATTTCCACCTGATGTCCCCACCCCTAGGTCAGAAATGGGCACTTCACTTCTCTACCAATGCACGTGCAGATATTTAGACGCTTGTTCATGAGCAGCTGCAGAGGAAGCTGATACCAATATGAGTAAGCAGAAATGTGTATGACCATATGAATATTTTAATGAAATAAAGGAAAGGCAAGATTTGGGTGGAAAGCCAGAAGTTGAACTAGCTGATTCAGTAGTGACTTGTTTTTAATCACATCTTTTCTTCTTGCTTTCCAAGATCAAAACCAAATATTTTCTGGTCTCTGAGAGATACCAGACCCTTCTCAAATGACAATTAATAAAACAATTATTCTAAAGGTCTAAACTTTAATACACCTATGAAGGACAGAACATTTTAAAACCAAAATCTTACACTTTTATCCTCTATTCCCTGTCAAATCTTTCATTCTGAATCAGCCACTCAGCCTTTTAAATAAAAGGGTTAGGGCCAGAAGAGGATTAAGGAGATAAGGCACAAAGAGTTTCAGCTTTTCAAGAATATTGTTTTGCTGTGAAAGTCCATGAATTCCAGAGATTAGAGATATCATCCAGTCAACCAACATTTTTTAACTAATTGTACAAAAAGATAAAAAAAAATCCAGGAAAAAGAGACTCTCCCAGTAATCCTCAAATGGATTCTCTGCAACACAAATAGAAGGTATCCATTATGATTCCTATTTATTTTCCTTCTATTAAATTTTATCTCAACTGTAATGATCCAATATTCGCTGATTTAACATCATATTTGTTAAGTCACAAAAATAATCAATGTTGCAAAAATCTATGTTCCATGACTAGAAGTACATGGGTTTAGCCCTCCTTCTTGTTCTAGAAGGGCTTGTTCCAGTGAGTGAAATGATCTGAGTTGACTTAAACACTAGGCTAGGTCACATGACTAAGGATCTTGGTTTTGAAGATTAGGGAGCTACAGGACAAAGCTGTTAAATAGTTTGCACAGTATCACTGGCCATTTATTTCACTACAGGGCTGGAACCTCATATTGTACCAGCATGTTCTGTATTCACTCTGGTACACCTCAGTGCCTGCCCATCCTCTTTATCTACTTTTTTTTCCCCTTTTTCTCAGCATAATTTTCCTTGTCACTCACATTCTAAGCTCCTGAAGTTATTATTAGCATTTCTAACACCAGAGTCTGGAATCTAAATCTCATTAGTTTTTTCCCCCATTTTTGTAATTCAGTCTGCCTTTAAAGTGATATTTCTCAAAGTATGTTCAGCTCCACCCACTTTTCTCAAGAAATGTTCTATGTAAAATAAATTCCTAAGAAATCAGTTTGAGAAATGACACGTGCATTATGACTTCTCCGAGATGTTATGTATAATAGGGTATTAAATCATCTGTAGAGTAAATTCTTACAGATAGTGAATTATTTGGTTTTGCTAAAACCACATCTTATATAAGATTTTATTTGAGATCTGTCCTTCTTGGCAGTTATACCATTTGACCACTCTCTGCAGTCTTTTGGGAAAGTCACCTCAGAGTTACATCCCCTCACGATTAGTAAGACTCAAAGCCTGAGGGAATAGTCAGTATGGAAATTCATTTAGACTTCACATAGACCTGTTTTCAGAATTTAGGGTGTCTCTCAAAGACACTGAACATTACTTTAAGTATTTTTAATGCATCAGAATGATTTATAGTACTATAGTTTCATATTATAAGCATTCACCAATGATTTTGGTGTTTTCATATAAAGAGAGGACTTAGCATATGTGCATTCCATATAGTTGGCCATACACTTGCTAATATTTATCTAATATAATATGCATTTAAAAATGGATATAGTAAAAGTTGAGACAGAATAAAGAGGAAGGAACATGGAATTCAGAAATAGTATTTGGTTTATATCACCAAATGCCTAAATATAAGGACCCAGATGAAAAGTTTTGAGAGAGAATACTGCACAGAAAGGAAAACAGAATCAGAGAAACACCCTCCCCTCACACTCTCATATATTTTATTACCTGATATTTGTCTCATAATATTTAATATCTATATCTATAGTTATTTAACTAATCAATCCAAGTAGTATTTTAGGAATAAAATTAATCAAATGCCTATTTTAGCAAATAACACAAAATTTAGCATTATAAACTATGTTTTGATTGAACAAATATCAACACATATTTTGAAGTTTGAAATAATTGTTTTAATAAAATAAACATTTTATTCAGTTCAATTTAGAATCTTTTGAATTTGAAATATATTTTATTTACCAGGCTCCATGGATTAAAATTATGATGGCTAAATATACAATTTCTACTTATTTTGACAATAACAGTAATAACTATTAAAATTATTAATTTTATATATTTTAAGACTAACTATTTTTAAATAAAACACCTATATTTATATAATTTGTATGTAAACAGGTTGATTTCTAAGGTGTCTTTTTAAAATAATTTCAAAGACTTTAGAACCCACATTCACTTTAAATTCATTTTGTGTTTTATTTGAATATTCTTTTTTTCCATTTGTAAAATGTTTAATATACATAATCTGCTAATGCTTGCAGAACAATATATGAAAACATATGCTCTTTACATTCATTGCAGCAAAGAGGAAAATGAATATCTGAAATTCTGCATACAACATCCAGGGACATAAATTTTTAAAATGGAAAATAGGAATTTTAGTTCTTTATTTAGAAAATTCATTCAGTTCTATCCAGCAGTATTTTTATAAAGTGATACCCAATTTTGTGAGAGAAATATATTTCCTGATTAGAAGATTAAAACATATCTTTTAAAATTAGTGTTCATTTGAAAGCTACAAGGACATAAATATCTGGTTACACTGGATCTTTAATAAATATTGATAGCCATCCCACAGGGGAGAAGTGTGAGGCTTGAGTCAGACCTGATGAATTCCAACCCACTTCCAAAAATGAGCACACAGCTTAGACATTCTCATATTATTATGATTATTATTATTATTATCATCATCATCATCATCATCTAGTTGTCAATTGACATTTATTTTATTTATTTATATGTGGTGCTGAGAATCTAACCCAGTGCCTCACACATGCTAGACAGCTAGGCAAATGCTCTACCACTGATCTACAGCTACAGCCCGTAAGCATTCTAGAAAGAATTCTTCACAGGGAACTTGACAGCTGCTCATTGGCTATCTTTATAATACCTACATGCTAAAGGGTTAAAGTAAATGTTTAGAGAAAATTAATTTAAAATTTAACTTAAGTAAGAAAATATTGATCTGTCATTTGTGGATGAAGTTTTCAAATTTCTGATTTATTTTTTATTTTATCAAATCAACATACTAGACCCCGAAAAAAATGGTGAGGTTTCTACTTAACCTTCAAGTATGGAACAAAACCATCCTGATACTCCAGTTGAAATCCTGTAAAATATTAAGCATTGTTTGATTCCAAGCTATGTTGTCACTGTTGGGCACTCAGAAGCATCTGAACCTTTCTTGCTTTCTCTGAAGTCCATATCTCATTCTCCTGTGCTCTCATATTCACTGAGAAACTAAAATCCATTTGCTATCAACTGAGTACTTGGGAACTCCATCCTCTTTTTCTTTTCAGCTTATTTCCTCAAAGAAAAATAATTTCTAGTCTTCTGTCAGTCTTTGTTTTGGCAATTCACCTGATCACATTTCTTTTAATTGTATACCTCTCTTCGAATATACACAATGGAGATAATCAGCAAAGAGGATGCCACTAATTATGAAATTACAGTAGTTCACTTTTCTGTATTAAAAAAAAAAATCTGTAAACATTATCTACTAAAGTGGGTTTTCTCTTGTGTTTTAGGATCACTATGGTTGCTTTTAAAAATTCATTTTTGATGATTTCTTCTAAGAATCACTTAATTGAGTTTCTGGATTAATTAAACATAATAATAATTTTTAAGCTCCAAAGAAATGATATTTAGAAATAAACAATTTTCTCTATTTTAGATTTTCAAAAAGCTACCAGTTGTTCATGAGAACTAATTTACAATAATTTTTAATAACAATTACTTTCAATATGAAATTTCAAATAGATAATTGAAAAACGGATTCATATCAAAACATAGGATTTTTTACATATAGTAGATAAAAAAGAGATGTTGGTAATGTGTTCCACATGTAGGTAAAATTATATTTTTATATTATTTTATTACAGAAAATCTGTAAGACTAAAGCAATAGCTCATCCACAGAAGATATACACTGTTAAGTAAAATATTTGAAATATACATGATTCTCATTTTTTATCACTTTTCTATGTATGCAACTTTAGGTAGCAAATAATTAAAGAAACCTTTAAAATTAAAATCTATATCTTAAATTCATTAAAAATATTTTAAATTGTAGATAAAATGTGATAAGAGTACAGAATCAAATTTAAAATGATTTGGATATCTTGAGCAAATAAAGTATGACTTGGTAAAGTTACATAGTCAAGCAAGGAAACTTAATAAATAAACAATATGGATTAATATTGCAGTAAGGATAGGCTTTGCCTCAGCAATAAACAACTCTCAAATCCCAGTAGTTTACACATGACATATCTCATGTCCAAGAAATGAGTTCTCAACCACCATTATTTTCTTCCCCTTCCTACAAAAATCTAACCATTTTTACCTGGTCTGCAACTTTGTTTATATTCAATGCCTAATCTCTTTTGTAAGCATACATTTTCATGTGTTTAAGCATATACTATGACATTGTAGTGTATTTACAATAGAGTGCTATTAAAATTTTGAAAAGAATCTTAGAAAAAAAAACTCTCCAGGGGCTGGGGATGTGGCTCAAGCGGTAGCGCGCTCGCCTGGCATGCGTGCGGCCCGGGTTCAATCCTCAGCACCACATACCAACAAAGATGTTGTGTCCGCCGAGAACTAAAAATAAATATTAAAAATTCTCTCTCTCTCTCTCTCTCTCTCTCTCTCTCTCTCTCTCTCTCTCTCTCCCTCTCTCACTCTCTCTTTAAAAAAAAAAAAAAACTCTCCAAATATTTTAGATATTCAATGTGTCCTTCAAAATTTCTTTTGATTCAGTGTTTTCTCTTCCATTCTATTTGTGCATGTTATTTTTAAATTGCAAATGTGATTTCTCTAATTCACAACAAATATGTTTGAGGATTAAACTGTTTAACATGATCTTTCACAATATGATAAGCATCTTCACACCTAATTTCCTTTTATATTGTACTTTTTCTTAATTTCAGCATTTCAACTATATGGGAATTTTTTTCAATTGTTTATATATTTTCTCCTTTTTTACCCTAATTGATTCCAGTTGTCACTCTTATTTAATGAGAAAAGATGAAGTAAATTTATATATTTTATGTCATATACCAAATATCTATGTTAACATAGAAATTGAGATGACTGTACAAAACAAATAGTAGAATAAATTGTAGGTAAATATGTTTTCTTTTAAGATTAGAATAGTTAAATAACTATTGATTGATAATGACATTGAACAGTTCAGGGTGAATCAGTCTTTGGGGGTAAAATTGTTTTATATTTTAAAATTGGGAATATTTTATGTAATTTTATATTTTCCTACAGGAATTTTCTGTTGGTTTATCTGCTCATGTTACAAAGTGCATTTGAAATGAAAATTGTTCTACAGCGTATGTTCAGGAAGATTTCGAACAAATATATCTCTATTTTCCCCAGAGCGTCTATCATATATGTAATAATATGAGAAAAAGTTAAAGATTATATAAAACAATAAATATTGATATTTTGTTGTTTGTATTTTGAAATTTTGTTAGTATTTTGCAGCTTTCATATATAGTTGTAACTAAAAAATTGAGTTTCTAATTTTTTTTGTTTCTGGATCAAACAAATTTCATGGAGCATATTGTAATATTTACTTTTATATCTTTTAAGGAATATGTTAAGGTTAACATATTCTAAGGCATGTTCAATGTGTCACATCTTGGACTTATTTTTAAAGAAAAACAAAGTTAATGAAAAGTATTTCATTATTCAAATGTCACTTCAGAGTGTGAATAGGATAAAAATTATGAAAATGAGTTATGAAGACACTTTAGCTAGAGATGCTTTAGCATCAAAGAAGGTTGATCAGAATGAAGATTCCGACACAAACCTTAAGTTATCTGAGCAGCTTTTGTCCATTATTTCCAATTGAAAGAAACCCTGTCATCACTGACTCATAACAGTATCATCTAATCTCTTCATTTCTAAAGGCCTCAGGGCTGAAATAAGAGCTCATTTTCAAAGTTAAGCGTGATTCAAAAATGGTTCTTGTAGAAAACTAAAACAAACCACACGGACATTCTTATCAAGACTATTTTTGAAAGCAACTCAATTGTGATCCAAATTTTGCTACTCTATTTCAAATTTAAAGTAAATCTCAATTTCACTTTCCTAATCAATACACTTTCTTTTTGACTCTTTAAACACTTTGGTAAGCTGTGGAATTTACTCGTTTGCACCTTCCTGGAGTAGTTTTCTTTTTTTTTTTTTTTTTTTTTTTTTTTACTTTTTTTTTTATTGGTCTTTCAAAATATTACATAGTTCTTAATACATCATATTACACGGTTTGGTTCAAGTGGGTTATGAACTCCCAATTTTACCCCGTATACAGATTGCTGAATCAGCCTTTCTTGGACTCCCTCTCTTGGGTTCCCTCAATACCCAGGTTCACATTGTGTTAGTTATTTTCACCATTTAAGAAATTCCTGGTGCTGCATGATTTTCTCTGGTATCTACTACCATCGAGAAGGAATTTTAATGGAAGGAATCTTGTCTCCAATTCCTTTCGGAACATGATGCTATACCATGGAACTAAACCAGTGGCAGGCAACTAGCATGATGGAACTAGCATAAGAGGAACTTGAAAAGCATTTTCATGGATAACATCTGAGAAAAAGATTCGGTTGCGAATACACCTGCATCTTTTCTTTCATGTTCATGCAGATTCTTGGTGCTTTTTCCATTCTTTTCCTTCTTCTACTCTTTTTACCTTTATTTTGCCTTTGGCTTATCCATGTAATTTAGAATAATATGTGTTATTTGTTTGATCTTTAGTATCTAACTAAAGGTCTTGCTGAGATTTTGACTCATCTACTATGAATTGGATCAATGTGTAAATAAAAATACTTATATATTTTTCTATTCAACAGTGTAGGTGCCAGTAAGTGATTCAAAATAGCTGTCAGAATTAATTTTTTCTCCTCACTCTTGCCTTTTGTTCTGGTTCACCCAAAAGGTATCACATTTTAAAATATAAATTTCTATGAAGGTAAACTTGTTAAAAAGTAATCAACTTTTCTTTGTCACAGTATCATTACTGCACTGAACCAATGTAAATTTAGACAAGAGGAAAATGAGTTGACATTGACCTAGCATAAACTGACTTACTTGATGATGATTTCTATAAAGTCAATAAAATATTGCATGCAACTTGTTTTATTTGCACAGTTCTAGGAATTATGTACATTATGGTTTGGATGTGAGGTGTCCCACAAAAGCTCATGTGTGAGACAATGCAAAAAAGTTCAGAGGAGAAATGATTGGGTTCTGAGAGTCTTAATCCAATCAGTGGCTAACTGAGTGGTAACTGAAGGTGGGTAGAGTGTAGCTGCAGGAGGTGGGTCCTGGGGTGTGGCTTTGGGGTATATATTTTGTATCTGAATAGTGGAGTCTCTTTCTGCTTACTGATCATGATGTGAGCTGTTTCCCTCTGCTGCTTTCCTCTGCCATGATGTCTGCCTCACCTTAGGCTCCAGGAATGGAGCCTGCTGTCTGTGGATTGAGACCTCCAAAAATTGTGAGCCCTCTATTAAACATTTTCTCCTCTATAATTGTTCTGGTTGGGTCCTTTAGTCACAGTAGCTAAAAAACCAACTAAAATATTGTGACCAGAGAATTGGCAATTATTATGAATTTCCATAATTCATAATGTGTATAAGTATAAATAAATATATACCATATATATTTAATAATGTATGATATGCACATATATTTAAAGGTGGAAGATATCAGACATATATACATTCACACACATACATATGTATATATGTGCATATATATGTATATTCAACTTCACAACATCCACTGAATTTCAAATATACACAAAATATAAGTTGAGAGGCTGAGAGGACACAATAAAACCATTGGGTGAATGCAAATTTTTTTCTGTTTCTCAGGAGTTTCTCAACAATAGACTTCATCCCACATGCAGAACTAGAGGCTCTGAGAATGAGCAGTATTTTTTTGGAAATAAGAGGTGGAGATACATCTATGAGGTCACTGGAGTATCACCAACCTGGTGTAATGGTAACTAAGTGAACACTCTTTCCAAGGGCAGAAATGGTTTCTTAACCATTGAACTTGCTCTGGGATCAGTGACACACAGGCTGAAGCCGCTAATGCTGTGATTTGACTGTTTCGAATGCATGTGCAACACAATTTGCCTACTTTTTTTTTTTTTAACTAAGGTAGAGATACTTAAATAAAAAATAATGCCTTATATCTCAAAAGATATGTTTTGTAATATGATATGTTTGTTACGGATAACACGTGAAACATGCATGACTAGGTGTAAATGAGATATCAAATGGGCTTAAAAGCATATTTTCATGGTACAGTCAGTGAAGAAAGAAGAAGTGAGAAAAAGAATAATAAAAGACTGGAATGCATGAAGGGCAGAATAAAGAAGACCTAGGAAAGGAAGAACATGATGCTGAAGGAGTTACATTCACTAAAGACGTTTTATTTCAGTTTTTTAAATGTTAGCTTTGGTAGAGGAAATAACACAGTATAATTAAACTTTAGCAAAACAATAAAAATGATTGAAAATCTTTCAGCAAACTGATGAAGTTAATAATAATTTTACTGTTATTGTAGCTGGCATTTTTAGTGCTGACTCTATGCCAAATATTAAGCTTTGTACTTTGAATAAAGTTATGTAGTTATACTCTTATATCAGCCCTGGCTACTAGGTCATATCACTGTTTTTACTATATAGATGAACATATGGGTTCTTGGAGTTCTCAGAAAATTTATGTTAATTATACTTCAGTAAATGGCATATCAGGAATGCAAATGAGGCAAGACTGATTTCAAAGTTCATACTCTCAGCTACTGAACTCGTGTGCACTTTTAAGCGTGGTTCTGATAAGGAACTTAGAAATTTGGAAAAGTAAATTATCAAAGGGAAAGATGTAAAGTTTTCACAGAACCCTTGCTGAATAACAAAAAATGAGGAAACATGACCATTAAATATTCTCTTGGGGAACTTGCAATGTCATCAGCATACTGATCCTTCAGCAGATTCCAAGTCTTGGCTGTTAAATTTTTAAAAACTAAATATGTGCAGTGCTGTGTTGGGCCTCTGAGGACAGCCCTCTCCCCAGGTCCAGATAACAGGAAAGCCACAGAGTGCTTCCTTGACAGCAAATGCATGTCCCATTGCAATAGAGCATGTGCCTTTTCAAGATATTACCCAAACTCTAAGTTTTTCAATTTGATAAAATACAAATAGAAATGTTCTGATTAAAATAAGGCAAATATGTGATTTTTTTTTTTTTAATTTTCAGAGGTTGTTTTTTTTTTTTTTTTTGTTGTTGTTGTTGTTAAATTTTGGTGTCCTGAAATCAGTCTCTAAGTGAAGTGACAGCTAGGAATCCACAATTCATTTCTGCCTTTTGGTCAGTCTTCCAAAACTCCTGGACCACTCCTTCCAGATCTTAGCTCCCTTCCTCAAAATGAAGCTGTGATGGCAGAGAAATAGTTCAGCATTAAAAAAAAAAAAAAAAGTAAACTGAATCCAAGTAGAACATGGATTTTTCTTTTGCATCTTCCTCTGTCAAGTACTTTTCTTATTATTAATTTTAAATTTCATTCTATAGGTTACTTTCTCAAAAAACAGACTTTTAAATTGAAACTTGCATTTGGAATGTTTGGGGAAAGGGATTTGGGACCAATACTTTTAAGGGAGTAAGGGAAGAAAAGGTGTGAAGAAGAAGTGAATGTAGGTAGGGTTGCCCTTTGGGAACTGAGATGGGAGAGGTGGACCTGGCCACCCCTGCAGTCACCAAGTATTGCAAGCCATGCATGAGGCAGATGGCCACAGAGGTGAGGCAGCTTGCTAACAAAGATGTCCAAGAGGAGTTCGCTGTGGGCAATCAGAGTCAGGACTCCTGCACCAGGAAAAATATGATCTGAAAGGAGACATGTCTGATCCACTTGAGCATACATATGAGGAACTACAGATGTTAGGAGATGTGTATCATAGAGCCTTTTACAAACATCTAATAGTATTTATTAGAATTGTGTTTATTATACAAAAAAGAAAAACTATATTTGTCATTATCCAAGTTGATTTAAGCTGAGAAACTGAGATACTTAAAAGTTATTTACAATATATTTGGCTCTCCAGGAAAACCCCAAAGCCAGGCCTCTGCATTTACACCATAATAGCAAGGTATTGCCAAATACAGGATGTGTGTGGATTATTTGTAATCATAGATTCCTTGACTGCAGGTTTAATTTCCCTAAGGTGAATTCTTCCAAATTCTGCTAAAGTTCAGGCTGTGCAGCCTGCTAGCTGCCCTCAGGCAAAGGGTGAAAGAGGTGAAATGAATATTAAAATGTCCACAGTACTCAGCTTCACTGCTTATCTGTCTCTCCTAGAAGAGATGTGGAAAACAGCAGTTGCTGGGGCTCAGCAGATAAACTGAGGAATCAGCCCTATTCTGATGTGGAGTAAATTACATTCTGGGATTTGGGTAGATAAGCTAATTAATGAATGTCTTAGAGCACTTTCATTGCTTGCTGCCTCAAGTCTTTGCACATCTCTAACTCACCTTCTTAGCTACCTCTCTGAAATAGGTTTTATTCCAAATGCAAAGACACTGTATCTATGCTTGGGTCACCAAAGGAGTTTTGTTTCCTTGTTTATTAGTTTTGTCTCAAAACACATCTCACAGAAGATGGACAGATATACATGCACATTTTTTTTTCAAGAATAAACACTCTAACCTTCTTATATTGTATCTATATGGATCCCCCATAGATTCAAAAATATTTGTGATATCATTGAAACTACAAGTATTTTCATTCCCATTTCTGTATGTTAAAAAATCACATTCACTGATGCAGAGCCAAGGTATGAGGCCTACTTCTTTAGAATCATGTTTGTATTGAAATGCATTTTTAGTATTGAAGTAACCAGTAGTAAGCAGATATTTGAGCACAACATACAAAATAAATGTGGAACAATAGCATTCAGTTAAAAATTTCAGGAGAAAATAGGATGGATCATACAATAAATTTACTGTTCAAAACACCAACTTTTCCCATCTAGTAAATTAACATAAATAATTATCTCTACCTATGAATTCATAGAGAACAAATTAATATTTTACAATTTGTAAGTGATTTAAATTTTGGACTGGATGTCTCACCATGAGCCATGCCCTCCCTGTGTATCTCTACCACTTAAAAACTAAGGAGGCACAGAAGTGTCATTGAATACTGAAACTGGAGATTTGCTAGGCACACAATAGTGCTCACTGCTAATTTTCTGCATTTAATTCTGTTGAAGAAAGTATTTGTGACTGCTTAGGGGATTCCTATCCAGTAAATCAATTCCAAAGGTTGGCACTGGAGTGACACAGAAACAACAATAACTTCTCAGAATATGGCCAGGGACAGTGGCATCCTGAAGTGATAAGCCATGCAAACGGGTCAGCAGGAGTACAGGAATACTCAACACAGACCTAAGGAAAGGGGCATACAAAGAACAGACCTCTGGGGCCAACAGAAAGGGCAAAAAAAATTGATTAAAACACAGTGAACACAATATCAAAAGATGATATTGTTAGCTTATACATTTGTATTTTCAGAATTTTTAGTTAAAATAATAGTTTAGTGTTATTTTATGAATATAACATATCTTATAATTAAAAGTATGTCCATTAACATGAGAAGTAAAATATTATGTAATAAATAGGTCCTTGTTTTAGTCAGCTTTTTCGCTGCTCTGATTAAAAGACCTGACAAGAACAGCATTAGAGGGAGAAAAGTTTATTTGAGGGCTCAAGGTCTCAGTTCACAGATAGCTGGCTCCATTCTTCAGGACTCAAGCTAAAGATGAACGTCATAGTGGAAGAGTGTGGTGGAGAGAAGCAGCTCCTATGATAATTAGAAAGAAAAGAGGCTCCACTCTTCAGATACAAAATATACACCACAAAGGTCTGCCCCCAAATGCTGCCTTTTGCAGCCACACCTTACCTGCCTTCAGCCACATCTCAGTTAATCTCATCAGGGGATTAATTCACTGGGTGAAGATTCCCATATCCCTATAAGTCCTCCTCTAAACCTTGAATTGTCTCACACATGAGCTTTTGGGGAGACTCTTCATATCCAAACCATGACAGCCCTATGATTTTAGCTGACATGGAGAATTTAAATAGTTTGAAAATAAAAAGTAAATATAAAGTAAAATTGTAAAGCATTCTATATAATTATAATATCAGAGTATTATTCCCAACATGGTCAAATATAATAGCTGAAGGACTTTGATAAAAACAAGGCTTTGATAATTAAAATTAATGTTTCCTCCAGAATTTTTGTTATTTTAAAATTACCTTGTTCCTTTGACAGTTATGAATATTTCTCATGCTTATCATGTCAATAAAAGAAATTAAATATTGAGCATTTCTACATTTTTAATATTAACTGTGATATTAAAATCTATGTGTTATGTATTTAGATATAAAACACTTTAGGTAGGTCCTTTCCATAGTGCCAATATTCAAGAATGATAAAGAACCTGTTTTTATATGTTTTAAAATATTTTGTTATCTGGTGTCCTACAAATAATCATCCTCAATTTTTCTAAATTATACAACAGACATTTTTTGGATGCAAACTCTGTCTTAATAAGGTAGTGTTATTTTATTGCCCTGAAGAAGACATATTTTAAAGGGAAAGAAAATATATATACTATGGCAATTTGCTTCCCTGGCTTACATTTTTTTCATTAAAAAATTAATTATACATGCTTTAAAGCTTTACCTAGAGTGCTAATATAGGATGCACATAGTATTCTAAAGGGGCAAGAGAGCACTGGAAAAATACTTGTATACCTATATTTGAACAATTAAGTATATCACACTGGCCTTTCATTGTAGAGAAAAGTAACATTTGTCTTATGTTAGGGTGGGCTCCTGACAAAACCTTCAATCATGCAGAAAGCTGTTTTCAAATTTGCATTATAAAAAAGCAGGCACCATTTCCATGATAAATTACTCCTAGACAAGAATCTTAGCTGACTACCCAAGTGCTTGATTCTGTTATCACTGATTCGCCCTTCAGTCTTCAACAGAATGAAAATGAAGGACTTGGAACTAATTGTGCCAGGAAACAGAGCTAATTTCCTTATACTGCCAAAAAAAAAAGTGGTAAGCCATTAAACTTGAGAGCGAATAATATCATGTGCAATAACAAAGTGTTATTAATGTCTTTATTGTCCTACAAAATGCCTTGATTGCTATTCTTAAGTAAATTTGCTTCTGAAAAATTCTACAGATTCTGCTCATTAAAAATTAAGCACAGAGGATTCAGTTAATACAGAGGTTTCAGGAAATAAAAAAGATTTCCTTTGAAAAATTTTAATGTTTTTATTAGTGCATTATAGTTATACATAATCCTGGGGCTCATCTTGATGTAGTCATACATGTATGGAATATAATTACTCCATTTCAATTCCAGGTACTTGTTTTGACATCCCTCCTCCTTGTGCCCTTTCCTCTGTACTAACCTTCATACACACACACACACACACACACACACACACACACACACACAGAGGTTTGTCAATTTGCTCCCCTAGTTTACATTATATTTTCATTAAAAAAGGAATAAAAATTTTGTTTGTGTATTTTTATTTTTATTTTTTTATTTATTATTTTTTATTGGTTATTCAAAACATTACAAAGATTACAGAATCACATTGGTTACACATCCACATTTTTACATAATGCCATAATAGTAACTGTTGTATTCTGCTACCTTTCCTATCCTCTACTATTCCCCACTCCCCTCCCCTCCCATCTTCTCTCTCTACCCCATGTACTGTAATTCATTTCTCTCCTTATTTTTTTCCCATTCCCCTCACAACCTCTTATATGTAATTTTGTATAACAGTGAGGGTCTCCTTCCATTTCCATGCGATTTCCCTTTTCTCTCCCTTTCCCTCCCACCTCATGACTCTATTTAATGTTAATCTTTTCCTCCTGCTCTTCCTCCCTGCTCTGTTCTTGGTTGCTCTCATTATATCAAAGAAGACATTTGGCATTTGTTTTTTAGGGATTGGCTAGCTTCACTTAGCATAATCTGCTCTAATGCCATCCATTTCCCTGCAAATTATATGATTTTGTCATTTTTAGTCCTGCATAGTACTCCATTGTGTATAAATGCCACATTTTTTTATCCATTCATCTATTGAGGGACATCGGGATTGGTTCCACAGTCTAGCTATTGTGAATTGTGCTGCTATGAACATGGATGTGGCAGTATCCCTGTAGTACACTCTTTTAAGGTCTTCAGGGAATAGTCAGAGAAGGGCAATAGCTGGGTCAAATGGTGGTTCTATTCCCAGCTTTCCCAGGAATCTCCATACTGCTTTCCATATTGGCCGCACCAATTGGCAGTCCCACCAGCAATGTACAAGAGTCCCTTTTCCCCACATCCTTGCCAGCACTTGTTGTTGTTTGACTTCATAATGGCTGCCAATCTTACTGGAGTGAGATGGTATCTTAGGGTGGTTTTGATTTGCATTTCTCTGACTGCTAGAGATGGTGAGCATTTTTTCATGTACTTGTTGATTGATTGTATGTCCTCCTCTGAGAAGTGTCTGTTCAGGTCTTTGGCCCATTTGTTGATTGGGTTATATGTTTTCTTATTGTTTAATTTTTTGAGTTCTTTGTATACTCTGGATATTAGGGCTCTATCTGAAGTGTGAGGAGTAAACATTTGTTCCCATGATGTAGGCTCCCTGTTTACCTCTCTTATTGTTTCTCTTGCTGAGAAAAAACTTTTTAGTTTAAGTAAGTCCCATTTGTTGATTCTTGTTATTAACTCTTGAGCTATGGGTGTCCTATTAAGGAATTTGGAGCCCGACCCCAGAAGCAGAGTCTCTGATTTGATATCAAGGTCCTTGATCCATTTTGAGTTAACTTTTGTGCATGGTGAGAGAAGGGGATTAGTGCTTTATATACATAAAGGTATAATTTACTGTAGTATATTTGTATACATATGTAGCATAATTTAGTCAGCTTCATTCCTTAGTTTCTCACTTTTCTCATTTGTCCCCCATTCCCCTCAATCCCCTTCTCTACTCCATTGATTTCGCTTCTATTTTCATTGAGTCCCCCTTTTCTTTCCCTTAATTTGTTCTAATTTCTGCATTTCAGAGAAAGCATTCAAGCCCTGAATTCTGAGTTTGGTTTATTTCACTTCACCTTATGCTCTCTCTCCAGTTTCATCCATTTACTGGCAAGTACCAAAATTCCATTTTTCTTAGGGCTGAGTAAAACTCCACTGTATACATACCACATTGTCTTTGTCCATTCATCAGTTGACATGCTACTTCCAGAATATGGCTATTGTGAATTGCACTTCTTTTTGTGGGGCGTATACCTAATATCTAAACCATAACATTCTGCCCCTGGTTTCCCAAAATATATGCCCATCTCAAAATGCAAAATACATCCAGTCAATTTCCAAAACTCATCATAGTCTCAACAGTTCCAGTGAACATGGTGTTTAAGATGAGATTAGATTCCCAACTTTCCCAATTTCCTTTTGGGTTCTTGTCTCACAAATCTTGTCTCCTCCATAGACAGTAACAGAAAGGAAGAGGAAACAGAGAGGGATTTAAGTGAGAAGAGACATGGACAGGGGCCATACAGCAGGAAAACCCATCTTGGTGTGCTAGCTTTGGAGCTTATCTAGTTTTGGTGTATAAGAACTAATCAAAATCTATGTTAAACAGGCATTGAAAAAGTATCAAGGCTGTTGGTTGTATCCTTTAGCTTAAGTTTTAAACCTTCTTGTAACTCTCATCTGGGTTCCCTTTCACCTTCCAACTTCCTGTCTTTCTGGGAGACCAGAGTTGGCTGAACGGATCCCACAGGTGAACCTCACAGTCTTTCACATTTGGAAAAGGGCCTGAGGATGCTTTTCTCTCGTTGGCTTCCAGATGTGGTCTCCACATTTGAACAAGCCCTCACTTAGGCCCCATCATAAAGATTACTAGCCACTGTTCTTATTCACAAAGACTGACTGTAAACAAAGTCCAAAGTCTCTTCTGAACCTCAAGCCAAACCCTTTGTGTAAGCCCCCCCAAGAACAAAAATAAAAGTGAATTACAGATATCCAGTTTATAAAGGTACAGAGTAAATACTGCCGTTCCACAATGGAGAATTAGGGGCAAGGAAAGAAAGGATGGAACCAAAGCAAGACCAAAATCCAGCTGGGCAAACAATCATGTAATTCCATGTCCACCATCTGGGGCACATAGCATGTGGATATTCTCTCCAATGGGTTTATGTAGCTCTGTCCCTGTGCCTTTGCTGGTTGAGACCCATATGGCCTCTCTTTGGCATGTTACTACTCAAACCTTGCAGCTTTCCTCAGAAAATTTTCCAGATTAGTGGCATTTCTTAATCTCTGGGTCCCCACATACCCACTGCAGTTTAAGCTTCCTTCTCACATCTCCATGGTTGCCCTCTCAGGAGCTGCCTGCAGGGAATCTAACCCTGCTGCAGTTTTCCTGGCCTTTAATACCTTCCTTTGAAATCTTGTTGGAAGCCTCCAGAACCCTCTAATATTCTGCAGTGTGGCAGAACCAGCCCTACACAGTTGATACTAAGGACTGCCATCATCTCAAGCCATAGCCAAACCTCCAAGGACCATGGCTGCAGCAGCCTCTGAAGGCCTAGGTAGTGAGCATATCACAAAAAACTTCCCAGGCCACCTTGTGCCAGCAGAGTGCGTCAGTGGTCTTTTCTCAAAGAAATTTTGACTTTTATACTCTTGAGCCTGTGATGGGTGTGGTCTTGCCAATTTCTGAGAAGCCCTGGAACCATTTTTCCTGTTGTCTCTGATTAAAGTATTTATCATGTCTTTAGTGGCTGTAATGTCTTTAATAACCACACCTTCCTTAGCCCTAGGTTTTTTTTTTTTTTTTTCTCAGTTTTCTGGCCAAACTACATTTTTTTTTTTCAAACATTCTGCTTTGCTTTCTGGTCCTAATTATCACGTAACTTGGATAAAAGCTGAAGCAATAACCAAAATTCCTTCCACAAATTCCAGATTTTCGAAAGCTCCTAAACAACATGATCACGTTAGTCACAGCTATATTTCCACTCAGTACCAATTTCAGTTCTAGTCACATTCGTCTCTGCTGTGATCCAAGAACTGAGAAGAACAATTAGAGAAGAAAAGTTTATTTTTTTTTGTCTCACAGTTTCAGAGGTCTTAGTCCATAGATGGCTGACTCCATCCCTTGGGGCCTGAGAAGAGGCAGAACATTATAGCAGAAATGAGTGGTGGAGGAAGTAGCTGGGAACATGGCACCTGGAAGCAGAATGAGACTAAACTGAGCTCACAAAATATACACCTGAAAGGCATGCACCAGTGACCCAAGTCCTCCAGTCACACCCCATCAGCCTGCAGTTACCACTCTGTTAAGCCCAATCAAGGGAAATAGCACACTGATTAGGTTACAACTTTCACAACACAATCATCTCACTTCTAAACTTTCTTGCATCATCTCACAGAAAAGTTTTTTGGGGACCCCTAATATATAAACCATATCCAAATATTCTCTCTATTGTGTATTTTTGGTAACTTTATTGAAAATCAATCAATTAAGCATGCAATGACTTACTTCAGGATTTTCAGTTTCATTTCATTGGTGCATGTGTATTTTCTGATATATATGCATCAGGATTATTATTGTAGGTTCTTACCAAGTTTTGGAAGTAGGAAGTATGCTTCTTTAAATAATGGAAGATTATTTTGTTTATGGAATTCTTTTGATTTCCATATCATTTTTATGGTAAAAATTTGTTAACTTCTGCAGAATATTTGAGCAGATATTTGGACAAAAACCAAACTGAATTTGTAGATTAATTTGGAAATTGTTGTTATTTGTTATAGTTTGGATGTGAGATATTACTCAAAAGCTCATGTGTGAGACAAAGGAAGAAGATTCAGAGGAAAATATTGGGTTGTGAGAGCCTTAATCCAATCAGTGATTTCATCCCTTGATAGGAATTAACTGAGTGGTTTTGAAGTGGTAGGGTGTGGCTGGAGGAGGTGGGCATTAGGAGTGTGGCTTTGGACATATATTTATATCTGGCAAGTGGAGTCCTCTCTCTCTGCTTCTGATCTTCATGTAAGATGCCTCTCTGTAGCACACTCTTCCCCAATGATGTCCTGCCTCATCTCCAGCCCATAAGAATGGAGCAAGCTTTCTCTGGACTAAGACCTCTCTGAAACCATAAGCCCTCAAATAAACTTTTCCTCCTCTACAATTGTTCAGGTGTGTCTTTCAGTCACAGCAATGAAACGCTGACTAAAACACCATCCAATAGATATCTAGTCTTTCCAACTTTACTTATCCATGTCACCAACTTCATTGATATTTACTCTTCCTCGTTTCCTTTAAGCAATGTTGATAGTTTTCAGGGTACAGTTCTTATAGAACTTTTGTTTTTATTTTTGTTATCATATATAAAATTTTCTTAATTCCGTTAAAAATTTATATTTGAGCTTTTCAACTGAGACTGGTAGAACTCACAGTGTGTGTGTGCATGCATGTGAGTGCATATTTTCCCTTCTGCAGTATTTTCTGGCAGAATTTGGGGAGTGATTTTTTTTTTCATTTTAATCAATCATTGAAATTGCCTGGGTTTGGGCATATCTGTGGTAGAGGGGGCGGCTTCCAACTACTAATTGAATCTTTAGTTGGCATGCATGTATCTCTTTAGATTTTACATTTATCTAAAGTCTAATCCGCAAATTTGTGATTTCAGAACTTACCTGTTTCATCTGGTTTGTCTTGTTGCATATGTTGGTTCAGTTTTCCTTTTAATATTTCAGAAGGAAAACTGAACCAACATATGTAATATTTTAATATGTAGATCAGTAGAAGTGTTCCTTATTTCAATCCTGTATTGGTCATTTGTGTCTTCTTTCTTCTTCTTCTTTTTTTTGACCAACTTCTTTAAATGAATATGCATTGTTTATTTAACCTTGAAAAATAAATAAATATTTTGGGGTTTTTTATTTTTTCTTTTTAATTGTTTTATATTCCATTGGTTTCTATTCTAATCTTTATAGCTCTTTTGTGTGTGTTTGGAGGTGGGGAGGTATTTTCCTTGCCTTGGGTTAAATTTTTACATTTTGTTTTTTAAGAGGAAAAACTGAGGATTTTTACTTGAAACCTTTATTTTTATTTCATATGATTATTTATTTTGCATTTACAAGATCCATTTTGTTATGTATGAGCTACAGATCAACCTTAACTTTTCACTCCTTTAAATCTTTCTTGACTGATTTTATTATAGCAAGCCTTCATGTGTTATTACAATTTTAAGTATATATTTTGTGATGTATTGTGTTTTCTTCATTATAATTATTCCTTTTGAATTACATTCTACCTTTATCTATTTCAAATTTAAGCCAACCTAGTTGTTGCAAAATATAGATTCTTTATAGCAATATCAGTACCTTCCTTGCCCTTCCTTTGTGTTGAATTTCCACAAAGTGAGACTTGTGGCAGAAAGATGGAAACTAAGATAAATGCCCAGATTAAACTTCCCTAAATCAAGTAGCCCCTTGGGTAAATATTGCCGAAAGTTTTTATTTAGAATAGGGCATTTTCTGGAATTAATTTTTAACTTCTATTTTTTCAAGTGAATTTCCAATATTTTTTGTGTCCTGTTTTCACTGTTTTGTCCACTTGCATTACTACACTACCCTGAGATAATTTTTAATAATGAAATTGCTATTTAAGGAAATATGAGCATTAATGGAAAGAAAAATGAGTTTGTACCAAGAACATATTTGCGGCCAATCTGGTACCAGAAAACTAAATAAGTGTAAATAAGCTTTAGTGCAAAAGATTCTTATCCAAGAGAGTTACACTCTTCAATTTATCATTTATTTTAAAAAAGACAAATTATTTGTAATATGCAAAGACTGAAGTTATTTATTGCAAAACAATAAAGACATGATCTAAAATATGAATTAATATATAAATTGAGGGCTATCCATATAAGAATGGTTAGATAAATAAGATTCAAAGGTAATAAATACATATTGCTTATCTTGTACATTTACCTTTTACCATCACAAATCCCATTCTAGGTCATATGAGATATTCAGTATTTCCTTTTTTATTAAACATTTTACTTGCATATATGTTTTAATTAAATGTATAATGTTATTCTCATTTTTTTTCTAATCTTCCTACACTAGAAATTTGATGTGCAGGTATCACTGTGCAACACAGTAGAGGAATTAGATGTTTAAAAAGATAGAGTTATGCATTTAAGCTTCCTAAAATTCTTCATATACATTCAGCACATATATTGTGCAACAAAAAATATTTAAAATTTGCATGAAAACCAAGAAGTATAAAATAATAAAAAAGGACCAAGAGAAATAATATTAAATAATCTTAAAGCAAAAGTATTAAACAATGTAAGTTATTTCTTTAAGGAAAATGTGAAAAATGATGAGGAGATTTGTTATAAATATTTTGTGCTCATAAGGGAAAATCTAAATATGAAACTAAAACTATTCAGAAACAAAATTAAAATAGAACTATATGCAACACTATAGAATTCAAATTTTTATTTTGTAATATATATGTGGTTGGGCAATTTGCAGAAAATAAATGCCTGGTGGATGATTTGTGTTAACTCATCTTTAACTAATAATAAAATCTGATTTCCTTATTTTTATTTTGTCCCCAATCCTTCAAACCAAGTAAAGTATAATAAAACACAAATGTAGTCAGATATTAGGATGAGAAATGCATGTCTAAGATACATGTATTATTTAGGTATTTTCTTCTTCTGGTCGATGTAGGACTTATAATGTGATATATAAGGTAAAACTCTGCATAAAATTGTGAAAAACTCTAACTTGTCTTATTTTTAGAATATCTTGTTTATTTTTCTTCTCATCTGTGCCAGGGAGCAAAAGTCAAGGATCTACCAAGATTACGCTATAACTTTGCCAGAGTCTTGATCTCTTGTGAGTTGACTTCTCCAAGTTGAGGCGCTCCCAGCTGTTCACCCATTTGGCTCACATTTAAAAGCAAGTAGGAAATAATACTTTAACCTTGCCAAAATATTTCCCACTGCCAAGAATACACAGCCAATAATGCTGAGGAAACCAGAAGGTGATGTTGGAAGATATAATTCAGAATATGTTCTTTCCACTTTCTGTTGTTTATACTGATATTTCACATAAAATAAGAAAAAAAAAATGTGAGAGGGAGCAAGATGAAAGAATTAGAATTTTCATGTGGATTTTCATTTTTGAGAATTAAAAAAATATATATATATATATATTTAACATGTTCCTAGAGAAAGACTATGAGGACTCTAAGGAGGGATATAGATTATAGTACTTTGAATTTTTAAATACATCTTAATATAGTAAATTTAGAGAGAAATCCAAAACCTCATCCTTGAAAAGATACACATGAATGATCAGACTAATTCAAATAGCTCTGTACAAATATCCCATAATGATGGAACAATGAGGCTCTAGAAACTTCATAAAATCATCTTACTTCAAAACAGTTTTCATATCATGGTGCTTGATGTAAGGTAACTTAAGTCTCATATTCAAGAAAGGTCACACAGTATGAAGTTTGGTTAATTAGAATTATTAATTTTATTTGAAGTGAGAAGCATGTGTACTTGAACTTGTTTATGGTAAATAGAATGTCCATGCCTTAAATTTAATACCACTTTTTAAAAAAATTCCCTTCCCTGCACTTTTCCTCCCTTTGATTTCCTTCTTCTTCTCTTCTGATGTCCCTCCTATTATCATGAGGTCTCCCTTTTTCCTCCCTCTCTCTTTTATTTTTTCTCAGATATACTTTATTCATTCATCTTGGATAGACAACAAGGATGGTTTCATAATCTGGTTACTGTGACTTGTGCTGCTATTAACATAGATATCTGTATCACTTGAGTATGATGATTTTAATTCTTGAGGTTAATACCCAGGGGGGTGATATAGCTGGGTCATATAGTAGGTCCATTCCTTTACTTTTGAAAAACCACTATAAAGATGTTGAAACACTATAAAGATGTTGAACGACATTTTTTTTCCTATATTTGTTGGCAATTTGTATTTCTTCTTTTGAGAAATATCTGTTTAGTTCATTTGCCCATTTATTGATGGGGCTATTTGATTTTTCAGTATTAAGTTGCGGTGACACATGACTAAAGCAGTCAGGGTCACTCCAGATGAATTGGGCTCTCACAAAATAATCAGTCATGGCTCCTCTGCCCCAGCTTCCACAAAGGAGGCAAGAGAGGCAGGCAAGAGAGAGAGAGCACACCTGAAGTCATTTTATTTATTAGGAGGAAAGACATTTTAGAAGGTTCATCCCAAAAAAGGCAAGGGATTGGATTTCAGAAGCTTACCTGGTGATGTCTTGAAGTCAGCAGAGTGACAGCTTGGAAAACCACACCCATCTCAGGGGCTGTGTGGGATCAAAGGCAGAGTGACTGAGAAGGACACATATGTCACACAGCCCAGTCAGAGCAGCAACATCTGTCCAGTCCCCTCACATGGTCAAATGCACATAGCTCACACACAGTCCATGACTGGCTTGCAACATTAAGGTTTTTTCTTCTTTATATATTCTGGATATTAATTCTCTGTCAGAAGAGTAACCAGCCAAAGCTTTTTCCCATTTTGTAGGTTTTGTCTTCCTTCTTCTGTTTTCTTTGTTATACAGAATTCTTTTAGCTTGATGTCATCCTGTTCACTAATTCTTTGTTAGAGTCTGTAAACAAGTCAGGATGGCGCCTGGCAAAATGCCAGAGGGAGTGGTTTGTGAAGTAATGCCATTAAGTGTGGAGATTCCTTATTGGTTGACTACTGTATCTAGTTTATGTAAATTCAGATAAGCTGTGTGGAATGTATAAATACCTCTGTTGTCCTACAATAAACGGCTCCCACTCCTGCTGTATCAATCTACACAAGTTGTTGGTCACCCCCCGGTTATCTTGCTGCAGCCAGACTGTGGCAATTCTTGGCATTATTTCCTGATCTTTAGAACTCTGATACTCCAGAAGCTCCTCTGTTAAGACAAAAATATTCAAAGGCGAAATCATTAAGATATGAGAACCTAATCAGTCCACCCCAGTGTGAATGGACCTACTGGGTGGTACCTGCAGGAACACAAGCTGTTTCTAGAGGAAGTGGATCTCTGTGGGTGTGCCCTAAAGGGTTCATCCTCCCTCTTTCACCCCTTCCTCTTCTCCCTCTGCTTGCTGGCTGTCATGAGGTGAGGTTTTCCACCACATCAATTTGCCTTACCTTGAGCCCAAAGAGTTGAAGTCTGCAGATCAAGGACTGAACCTCAGAAACTCTTGAGTCAGGTATTTTGGTTACAGAAATGGGAAGTGGACTAATACAGTGACTTGTTCACTCCATTCCAACCACATAGATCTCTCCCCAGTGTGTCTCAACTTCATGAGTATGTCTGTCAGACTCCTCCAACATTATGATTTTAATTATTCACTTGTCTGGGGTGCTTTCCTTCCATGTATCAATGGGTTATATTTAATTTTCTTCAAAACATTCCTCAAAGCTCACATTTATGATGTATTCTACACTGATTTCCCTATAGCTTACTGCAAACTGTCCCACAAATCATTTCAGGTATATGCTATCTCTTCTTTTCATTTTATATTTATGACATGTTTCTTATTACATATCTGTGTCCTCACACCGTATAATTTTATTATATCTTATGTTGCCTACCTACTTCTACCCCTTTTTTTATCTTGTGATAAAGGGATTTTTTAACTTAGGAATATTACATAAAGCAATGTCTGGCACACATGGGATGACTCATGCATCCACCTTATAGAATTAAATGTAAACTCTAAAGCATCAGTGATATAATTTTCTAAAACAATGTATAGATGTAATTGCAAATAGGCTTTGTTCAAATTAGTTACTTTTTATTCAACAATGGTGAATATAATATTCTAAAATAAATTTATTTATCCCAATTGTAGTCTAATGTCTTTCCTTTATTTCTTGGTTTTCTAACATTATGTGTCTCTTAGGCATTGCCAAATTCTTATATTTGAGTATTTCCTTTATTTTTATTTCACATATTTATTCCAAATGATTTATCTCTCATGTAATAAATTGATCATAACTTCATCAGTATTTTTATTAGTCAGCTATTTATTTGATTTTCTTAATCTGTTTTAATGTGTGTAAATTATACAATAAATTATTAGCCAATATGAAAAAGAGAAAAAGAAAACTGTTGCATACTTGTATAGGGATTTTAATTCCTCTAACTTTAGGTAGAACAAGAACAATTTATGCTGATCAATAGCTGAGTGAATTTCCATCTTACTAATTATATCTTGTGTATATGTGGTCTGTTTCTTCCCCGTGTATACTGCTATACTTCCCTCTATACTTACCCTCTCCAAAGCCCTCCTTCTATTGTGTTTTCTGAGGTGAAGGACGAGATATTACTATTACATTTACATGTGAACATCACTGTATGATATGAAGAGTTATTTTAGTTAGCATTGTTTTGACTAGAATTGTTTGCAAGATTACGGGAACCTATGATTTCAATTTCATCTACTTGTCCTCTGAGACATAGAGCAAGCCACCTAATCCATTAGTTTGTTATTTTCCTCAATTTTACCTGGAAGGAAATAAACAAAATCATCTCTAAAACTTTTGCCATTTATCGAACTGTTGACAATTCTGGCATTTCTACACAGACATGGACTACACTCTAGTAAATTTTAATTTATAAAGACTCATTCAACCATTTTTGGTCACCAGAATCCTGTGTCTATTTGCATTTATTCACAGAATATTGCTTCTTCAACTCACATGCACAGACCTATAAAACAATTTCTTCTGATAGCACAACATACAAGCAAATGCACTTGCTACTTCAACTTTTGACATATTTTGCAAGATGGGCTCTTCAAATACTTCCACATCTATAATTTTTACAATAATTTCTGAGCTAAAAGATCTAAATTCCAAAAATCAAAGACTTTGACTATCAAGCATAAAGAACCATGTATATAGGTTTGTGTACATGTGTGTAATGTGTCCATCACACACAACTCTAGCCAATTCATAATACAAAGATGATTTGTATAGTAAATTTCACCTCCACATAGCAAACCAGTGTTTACATTATGATGTTTACTTAAGGCATTCCAACTGATTAATTGTAAACTCATTACTAATAATGTGACTTACTTAATATCTAGACGTATCAGCTCCTGGCTCTTTCACCTGTGAAAACCAGCCAGCAGTAATAAATTATAGTTTGTCAAACATTTTAAATGAAATTAAATCATATATCCTGTGTTACCATGTTCAGATATTATAGATATACAGTTTGTATTAATTAAAGATAAACATTTTCAATGACTATGGGTGGCAAAGAAAGGTCATATTTTTATATATTATATTTAACATAATAAGCAAGATGATTTTTAAGTTGTAATTCCAGCCAAAACATTTTAAAATGAGTTGATTATATTTTTGTGATAAAACATTGCCTTTTAACTGATATGTGTTTATTAACTTTTATTTTTAAAAATATTAATAATCTAAATGATAACAGCCTTTTGTCTTTAAATTATGACTGATAAAATGTTTAGACTAAACATAACTCAAATTTTATAAAAGTATTATTTAGGATGCTAAATCTACCTGTTAAAATTTACTTTTATCCTCTTGGTCACTATTTGGAGAAAAAAAAATAGATATATATATGAAATTTGGCAGAGCTCAAAAATATATCCTAACCAGGACCTCTTAATTATTCCCTACTGACATAAATATATGGGTTTACTTAAAGATTCTGTGCAACTGTATTTTTAAAATTCCTATATTTGCCAAAATTAAAAAAATCTAACCCATAGAATACATGTACCTTGTGATAAAGAAAGATTTGTTAACTGAGGAATAATCTCTAAACTTAATAGTGAGCTTGAAGACAAAATGATATGAATTACTCTTCAAGAAAAATTAATGCTTGCTAATATTTCATTTTACATGGGCTTTATATTAGTCTACATGAATAGGCTTTCACAGGTAGGTACATAATTATTTTCAAATAAAATTTTAAAAGTTAATAGTGAAATGGACTTTCAATTTCAGCTGCAAGATATAAAGTGTGGAAGTTAATACCAGAAAATGTTGGATGGACTCAAAATCAGTGATTTTTTTTCTTGAATCTATCCAATAATTGAAGTTGCATGGCAAACTGCCACTGGAATATTTAGAGATATTAGATACACACAGAGAAACAGAGCAACCGAGATCTGCTTACCTGGAGCCAACACTGCTGTTTCTGATAATTACCTGCATTAAAGTTGGCTGATAGATCCTGCCCAGAATATAAATATAAGTTCACATGCATTGTCAAGCGAGACATTCATCAAATCACCCTGCCACAAAAGGAATGGGAGAAGCTAATATCAGTTCGACCACAGGTTACTTTTTCTAAATAGTCTCTTGATCAGCACAATTTTAGCAATGGTTGAAAATCTTTATATCATAGATGAATGTTCTGCAGCCTCACTACACTTGCCTATGGATATAAAAGAGGAAAAGAATGTATGAAATCCGTGACAGTCAGCAACTGGCCTGGAATTGCTGGGAGCTGACCTGCTACTCACAGGTTCTCTTTGTGTCCTATTGGAAATTAAAATTCCTCAAAATACATATAATCTATAAGACCACTCTTTGGACAGGATAAATAAAGAAAAAAACAAGGCCACTTCATAGGCATCTCTACATCATTACAAAAATAAGCCACAAAATGACCAATCTAGTAAACCTATGATCAATGTCACTGATTGGTCACCGATGGAAGGTCTTTCTGATTCTGCACCCCTTCCATAATCACTCATTTCATCCCTCCCACTTGCTGATAAGATGTATTGAGCCATGCAATCATAGAATGAGCCGCATTTCTTGATCACATTTGATCCAGAACCAAGTCTTCTTTTCTTGAAACCTGCCCCCAATTTCCTAAAATCTTCCTCCTGACAAGCTCTCCAGTTCTCCAGGGAATGTATTCCCTTCTTATTGGCAGCCAGGCAGTAGAGTTGACTTAGTTAACCATACGGGTCATCATGGCGACTTCAGCTATAGGGCACTGAACCCCAGGAATGAGAAAGATTTTACTCTAATAAAAAGAAGAAGCCATTGTTTTATTTCTAGGAAGTTTTTTTTATCCCCTAACTTGGGATGAGATTACAATCTCAATTTTAAATATGTTCTTTTCTTAAAGTTACCATCAATCTTAAATCTTTCATTTTTTGTTCCCATTTTTATTAGTCTTCTACCTTTTAACCTCTTCATCATTTCTCCTATTTATTCCGTGCTCCTTTTTGGGTTTGTCTCCTTTTTCTTCTTTGATTGTTCATAATATCAAGGACTTGGTTAATAAGTACATTTCAGTACTTATTTTTCACTTGGTGTTTAACTTGTTTCTAAATACATTGTTTTTATATACATTCCTTTTGTGTCTTGATTTTTCCTTTTTTACTGGGAGCTCCAACTTCCTTTTTTAATGCTAAACTATAATTTTATAAATGAATGCAGCACACAGTTTTTCTATAGTTTATGAATACAATGAAATAATTAAATAAAATTCTAACATATTCATCACCTCAAATTCTTAACATTTTTTGTGGTGGGCCCAAATGAAAGTCACTGTCTTAGTAATTTTGAACTGTGTAATACTCTAATGTTAACTATACTCAGCATGCTATACATGATGAAAATGCTATACATGACGAAAAATCTTTCCTCTGAGATTTTTGTACCCTTTCCTCATCTTCTCCACATTTCTACCCCAGCCTATGCAACTACCACTGAACTCCTGCAATTTGTTAATCATTTCTCTATTCATAATTTATTTCTTTCACTCTTTTGAAAATGTTAACCATTCCCTATTTTATTGTTTGCTGTAACTAAGAAAATTAAATAAATATAAATAAATATAAATATATATACATAAATATATGTTTGGGTTTTTTTCCATATGTCTTCAAAGGGACATCTCTACTTCCTTTGGGTGAACAGATTTCAGTAGTGATTTTGGATATTTTTTTTTCTCCTTGAGTTCTATTTGCTTCTTTGGTTCTTTCTTGATATTTGCTTCTTTTCTTGATGTATTAATCAATGAGTATATGCTTTGTGAATTTTCTTATCATATCTGAGCATAAGTTCTAGAATAATATTTTTGAGTATGAGACAGTTATCTGGTATTTTTTGTTGTTGTTAAAATTGTGCCCATCCTCAGCTCCCTAGTACTGTGACAATGTGGAATAGATAGATTTCACTGGAAAGGCTTCATGCCATTTATATCATATCAAAGTCCTCCTATGACTCTACATTACTCTCTCTAATAGGCTTTATGTTTAGCATTGAAGTTTAGGAATGAATGTTCCATCATTAATCCCTTCTCCCACTTAACCCTGATATGTTCTTGACAATGCTGTGTCTAATTTGTGAACTATGTGTGTACACGTGCCACAGAGAGGAGAATACTGGGCACCTGTGATGGTCAAGGTATCCTTTGAGTGTATACCTCAAACATTTCTAGGATGAAGCTTGGTCCGCAGGGTGGAGATGTTAAGAGGTGAAATTTTTGAGAAGTGGAGGTTAGTGCAGGTAATTAGCTCAGGGAGCATAGTCCTTGGAAGGGATTGATGCCAATATCATATTTTAAATTTGTTCACACAAAATCAACTGGTTATAGAATGAGACCAATATCTCAAGTATTGTAAATTAAAAACTTAAAAAACACTGAACAAAAAGAGGGCCTCTATTCAGGGAGAACCATGTCTAAATTTTAGTAAGACTAACAGGAACTTTAAAGCAATAATGGCCAGTGCTTATGGAGATGGAATCCATGGGCTAATGCTAAATAGGTTCAATGATGAGCCTCATTGAGAAGACATAATTTAAACAAACTAAGCAAAAGATCTAAGACAAGCAGGACAATTTTTGTAGGAGGAACATAGTTGAAGCACAGTTTCTAAGACCTCGCAAATGAACTAAAATTTTCTACATCATTTGAGAGCTTGTAAGCTAATATGAATAGTTTTAATTTTACATTAGTTAAATAAAAGATAAAAGAAAAGTTTTTTTTTTTTTTTTTTTTTTTTTTAGGCAGTACTGGGAATTGAACCCAGGAATACTGTATCATTGAGTTACACCTCAGGCCTATATAGGTATGCGTGTATGTATTTTGAGCTAGGGTCTCTCTAAAATCCTGTGGCTAACCTTGTATCTGTGATCCTACTGCCTCAGCTTCCTGAGATGCTGGGATTTGAAGCATGTGCCACTGCACCTGGCAGGAAAGACCACATTTCAAGAAATAATTCCAAGTAAAAATAATTTTAAATATGTGGCATGTGGAATGCATTTTAGTAGTTTCATTTTCTCTAGAAAATGCAGTGAAATGTCAAAAAGTTATTCAGTATACAGAATAGAATTTGTTATATCTACTTAACTCAGTAATAAATTAATGATATGAAAAAGAATAAAAAATACCTAAGTCCACAAAAAATTAAAAAGTGAAAGAAAAAATGATAGAAAATGTACAAGACTAAAACTAATAAATATTTTATTTAATAAGAAATGTACCTACATTTCCACATAATCAAATTAAATCATAATAAAATAAATTCCCAAAGACAATTTTAATCTGCCATGATTACTACTACTAATAGTAATAATAATAATAATAATAATAATAATAGTATACTTTATTACCAAGGTAACATTAATGCCTCCAAGTTGTATTCAAAAATCGCAACTGATTTAAAAATGATTGCTTATCTAGTTTCATGCAAGACAGGCTTATCAATTTATAAACAGTTTACACTCATGTGGAGCTTCACTGTCAGTGTTTGCCAACTGTAAGACAGGAAAAGTCATACAGCATGTTGACTCATTGGAAATAGCTTACAAACTGCTAAACCCATAGAGTGTGCATACAAATAATTTCCAACTGTTATGAAGCCAGCTGATTGGCATTTCACTATGCAAAATGTATGCAGAAATTATTGGCCCTCAATGAATTCATGTATGCTCCCTGTAGAAGTACTTGGAATAAACCAATATATGCATGTCCATATTTCTTTTGATTAGCATAATTTATAATTCCCTCATAAAGTATAATCTTACTTCCTGACTAAAGGGCTCATTGAGCAAAATATTCAACCTGAGGAGAAAGACCTTCTCTCCAGAATGACAGAACTTTCTGACTTTATGTTAAGCAAATTCTTGTTCATTCTTGAACAAAATGAAATTAAGTTCATTTTTCAATGTGGAATTAGACTTTTAAGAAAATCTATAAATGAGGGGGCTTTTAATGATTTGGGGTGACCCAATAAGACAATTAAATTACCAATAAAATATATTTTTAACCTAGTTAGGCATAAAAATTAACAAAGTGAATTTGATATCATAATAATTTTTGTTTCTTTCTTTAAAAATAATTATGATCTATTTAAATTATCAAGTCAAATTTGCCTTCAATATACATTTAAATGAGTACTAAACTTGATATTTGCTTCTTATTCAAATAGATAAGTATAAGAGTTGTATCATTGCTAAACATATAATGATTAGACAGAACTTCACTATTACTCTTTGTATCATATTTTGAATAGCAGCAAGTAATGTACAAATACATGGCATGAAGCAGGTGTGCTACTGAGAAATTCATTACTAGCAACTCTCTGTTGACCGTACTTTTTTTTAGGAGTTGTATAATTTCTGATGTAATTGCTAAGTCTTTAATGCATTATAAGCTGACTTTTGTGCAGGGTGAGAGATAATAATCTAGTCTAATTCTTCTAGATTTTAATAACCAGTTTTCCAAGCACCATTTTTAAAAATCTCTCACTGTACACAAAATCTAAATCATAATGGATTAAGGAATTGGGGATTAGACCAGAAACAGTGCAATGTTTGGAACAACACTCTATTGCATCTGGGCAAGCAATGACTTCTTTAAGAAGACCATTAAAACACAAGAAATAAAATCCAGATTTAGTAAGTGGTATGCCATTAAATTTTTTAAAAGCTCCTATACAGCAAAGAAATCAAGACTATGAAGACAGACCTTATGAATCAGAGAAAATCTTTGCTAGCTGCTCTTCTGACAGGGGATTAATATCCAGAATGTATAAAGAACTGGAAACACATAGCATGTGCACACATGTAACCAAATAAATAAGTTAGCAAATGAGCTAAACAGACATTTCTCAAAGGAAGAAAGATAATGGACACTGAATATATTAAAAAAAATGTTCACTATCTCTAGCAATTAGGGAAATGCAAGTCAAAATTACACTAAAATTTCATCTCACTTCTGTCAGAATGGCAATTATGAGAAAATATTTAAAAACAAATGCTGGCAAGGATTTGTGGAAAAGAGATATTCATACATTATTGTTGGTAGTGCAAGTTAGTGCAACCATTCTGGAAAGAAGTATGAAGATTCCTCAAAAAACTAGGAAATGAGCCACCATATGAATCAGCTATCCCAATCTTTGGTATTTTTCCGTAAGAACTAATAGCAGCATACAAGAGCACCATTTGAATGTTCATAGCAGCACCATTCACAATAACTAATTTATGCAATTTACTCATCCACTTATCAATAGATGAATGGATCAAGATTATGTGGAATATATCTATAATGGAGCTATATTCAGTCATAAGGAAGAACAAAATCATGCCATTTGCCAGTAAATGGATGGAAATGGAGAAATCATGCCAAGTGAATGTCAAACTCAGAAAACCACGTGTTTAATCTTTTCTCTCCTATGTGGAAACTAAAGCAAAATAAGAGAAAAAAGTATGTGTGTGGGGGGCTCCTCTATAATAAAGATTTAGGGAAGATGGATGTATTAGAAGGAGGAGATCATGTGTTAGAAAGGAAGGATGGGAAAGAAGAGAAAATACAGAATGAATTTAGCAAAATCACATCATGTGCAGATATAAATATACCATAGCACTGATTGTGAGAAACACAGAAAAGATGAGGACAAGACTTATATCTACCAAATAAAAGATGTTGTGAATACAGTTTATGAAGAAACAAGAAAATGTAGTAGGAAGCTAAAGCTAAATGAATGTTGAGAATGGTCAAAATGTGAACAGAGGGAAAGCAGAATAGAAGTAGAAAGTGATGGTATAAAGAAGGAGACAAAATAAAGGAAAGTAAGAAGAGAGGTAGGGAGAGAAAGAGAGAATAAGAAAATCTGATTATTAGAAGGAACAAAAGACGATAAAGAAAATCAAAAGAAACAAACAACATAAAACCAAAAGAAACAAAAAATTTAACCTTCAAAAGACAAAGACAAAGGACAATAGTTAAAAACATTCTAAAAATGAGGGGAAAAAATTTTATATTGTCTTGAACCACACAGCAATACAGAAGAAGAAGGAGGAGGAAGGGGAGGATGAGGAGCAAGAAGAGGAAAGGGGAATTTTAATGTTGAAATAACCATTTTTATTTCAGCATTTTTGAAATTCTAAAGACTACAATATGCCTTAGCCCCAAAATATGATATTTAGTAAGTATCAAAGAATGAATCTAATAACAAACACATTTGAAGCCCTAAAAATACATTACCATGAGCCTTATGAGATTAGTTGAACAGGAAATACTCTTTTTAAGAGAGTCAAGAGATTAAGAGTACATTGATACTACAAAACAAAAGAAGCAAATATACTAAGTCAATAAGGCACGATTTCTCAAATTGTGTCCTTACACTATCAGTCTTAGAATCCTTATGTGTAATATATATATATATATAATCCAAGCAGCTCAGGATGCTGAGGCAGGATGATGACAAGTTCCAAGCCAGCCTCAGCAACTTAGTAAGACTTTGTCTCAAAATAAAAATGGCTGGGGGCATGGCTAAATGGTTAAGTGCCCCTGGCTCAATTCTCAGTACCAATAATATTAATAAAATCTTTATATGTATGTGATATGCTTTTCCCAAGTCTAACTCCCATAAAAGTGGTTCTTCTCAGACATTGTGAATAAGACATTTTATAAACACAGCATCGTAAAATGTAAAAATACATTTTTGTTTCACAACATTTCTCGAGAATCAAATGCATGTGATATTTCAAAAGACAGAGTAATAGAAGGTAAACATTTATTGGTTCATAAGCAAATAATTAATGTTAAGAAGCAACTGATATTTTTGTAGTAATTTAAATAGATTCAAATTATTAAATCACAATCAAATATATGATATAGCTCCATTTGAATGCAGTTGTAGATAGAATCTCTGTCAGATATGTAATTCAAACATTATACACTGGGGAATTATATGATTAAGTAACTATTAATTGTGCAATCAAATAACCACACATAAAATATGTTTATATTAAAATGCATAAGGATACTATTTTTCTAGAATAATTTGCATAATTATAATTCTAGAAAAGATTAGGCACAATAGTTGGGAGTCACAGATTTATTTGATACCAAATAGAAAATATTATACATTTTAAAAACACAGACTTTGAGGAAAAGCTGATAGAGTAATAGAAAAGTGAGAAAAGCCATTAAGAGTTTCTCACCTGAATATGAAATCCCATGCAAACACTGGTATCAATGATTCCCTCTGTACTTTCAGAGCTTGTCAGAGGATTATCAGGGATAGTTTGTAGTAGACATGATTATTTCTATGTTAACCAATAAAATGAAAAAGTAAAATAATCATAGCCAAGCTAACCTTTTCTTGCAAAGTCAGTTACTCCAGAAAACTCTTATATGATCTTGCTGATATGTTTTTTATAACTATAGATCTTTTCAAGGCTGAATTTGATCCTTTCTTTTATGATAGGTTCATTGTCTATCAGAAAATTATAAACTATTATAATCATTAGAATAGCATATTGAAACCATTGCAACATTTTAAAATAATATTGAGTTTATGGAAAACATTAAAAATTTAACTAAAACACTAAACTAACTATTTTAGAACTAATAAGTATTTTTGCTAAAGTACTAAGTTATATTTTATGCTTATTTATCTTTGTTGCTTTGAAATGTTTAATCTATTTCTTAGTGAGATTATAAAAACTTAATGGCTTCAAATTCATTTTAGTATTATTTAACACTTACATATCATATTCAAGGTTGAATTTTCTGTATTATATTTGTATTATATTCCGAGTTACAAAATATCCATAATTACAACATATGAATGATTCTCTTTTCTTAAAGATTAATGTACGCATATTTTTGTAATTCTCATTAGTGGGTAGAAAAATAAGAATAAACACATTTACATATACACACATAATACAAGTAATATTCTGTGCCATATGAATAAAAACCAGAAAATCATGAAAAGCTGACTTATTAAGTTAAATTAAATTTATATTAGATCATACATACAAGCATGACATATTTAAATATTTATGGGTTTGATATACTCTTAAGTTAATATACCTATATGATTTCCAAAGAACTCCCTAAAATCAACATTTACCAGAGAAATAAATATTGTAGCCATTCCTTAAATCTGTTACAGAATTATCCCTTATATATTAGCATGGCTTTAGAATCCCCATGTAAAGCATGCTAGTGGTCAGGTGGACTTTAAGCTTACTGAGGTGACCAAGGAAGGAACTTGCTGGCTCTTAGGCAACTCTTTCAACAAAACCTACTCTTTCACCATATGTTAGAGAAAAAATTAATAATAATGACACTGTAAAGGGGAATAAAAATATCTTCATTCTATTTTTCTACACCATAACACTCTTTGTGGCCTCTAACTTAGCCTTATGTGGCTGTTACTTTGTTTCACATCAATAGCAGCTTCTACGTCTATAGCACATACCTTTGTGACTGTCATCATGCTAATATGTCGCCATTTATTTGCTCTTTCAACAAATATTTATTGACAGTTTGTCATTGTTCTAAACACTAGGAATGTAAAAAAAAGCAATAATCCATATTTTCATGGTGCTCATACATATTGGAAAAGGGGAGGCAGCAACAGTATTATGGAAAACATATCGTATGTATTATGGGATATGTTCTAAGAAGAGTAGGGGAAAGGGATATGAGATAATGGATTTTCAGTTTTAAACAGGGTGATATTATGTGTACACACACAAGTGACAGCAGCACACAATTCCATGTTGTCACTTACCTTGTAAGCCATCCATATTAAGCCTCCTGAGATGTACAGGTGACAACATATGCTGGCAGAAGAAGTGTCCTTATCAAGAAGATAAGGAAAAAATCCAAGCACATAGCTGCAGAAAATTCTAGACAGAGAACACCATTGCAAAGTACCGGACAAAGAGCTTGCTTAGATGTTTTTCTTCCATCAAAGATAACACTGTATTTATAGCATGTTTAATAAATAAATATTTACCACAAAGGAAAAGTGCCATGTATCAAATGGCTTCTATGTATTTTTATTCATTTTGTGATTAGAGAAAACAATTCTGCAGATTAATTAGATTGATTTTGTGATGAGTGCATGAAGTCAACTAACAGAGTGATTTAATTGTTAGGCTTGTTGAAATAGGTAAAGATACACAATTTGCAAATATTAGTGGCTTTGGGTTTATTTCTGGGTATTTACATTGTGAAACATCTGATTAAAAATATTTTTACATTCTGTGGAGATTCCCATCCTCATCTGCATAGTGATTGAAAAATAAATAGAGCTGTGGTTTCTTTGAGTTGATGTTGTACTTTCTTCCATCTTGGACTTTTAGCTCAATCAAAACCAAAGGGAATTAAAGAAATTTTCTGAGTTTCTGCAAATACCCTGTCTGCATTAAGCCCTTTAAAGTTTCAACTTTTAGCCCTCTTACCCTCATCCCCAAAATGTTCAATTGCATTCTTTATTCCAGTTCCAGAATTTTCTGTTTTTCCAAAAGAGTGCTTGAAATGCAGCAGCCCAAACTAAACCACCGATTTTAAAGCAAAAATAACAGCAGGTCCTCTCTTGCCTACACTTTGGGATATTAAATTCTAAGTGTATTGTGAGTAACTCATTTCAACAACCAATTACTGCTTCAAAGACACAACGAAGACTAAGTAAGAAAGCATCATCTGCCTCATATTTCTGAAGAATATGTGCTCTGTGTGAATCAAGCCCCATGAAGCGCTGAACCAAACAACCACAGCAGGTTCCTATCCTCTTGGTTATTCAGCATTAATTTCTTAATGCCTGGTTGGGCTTGCTGATGAGTGGCCTCTATCTCTCAGGTATTCTGCAACATTGATTTCCAGCCTTGGAGTGAGTTATTTGTTCGTTTTCTCTTTGCATGATTTAACACAGTTGGGGTGCTATGAAGAGAGGAGGAGGGAAAGAAAGCTCTTGAATAGATTTGCCCTACTTGAGATTTTCTGTTTAGTAATACTTATCTGAATGTACGTGTTCTTAACAAGATTGCTAAGATTTCTTTCAGTTATAAAGTTCTAAAATTTGCATGTAACTACCAAATGCTTACAATTAAGAATTTTTGTACCCAACCTGTTCACAATTCAAATCATTATAATAAAATATTTTCAGTGAATATAAAGTCTCCAGTGAAATAATTTTTTTTTAAAATCACTAGCAAGAATATTTATTAGTGCACTTTTTACCACAATTCCAAGGCCAATCTAAAATTATCTTTGCATGTTTGCTATCTTATAATTTAGTGCAATTGCTTTGAGTAAAAGTGCTATCTGTTCATTGCTTTTTGCATTTTTATCTAATTAACACTGAATGAGTGCTCTAAATTTCTGGATATAATTTGTTCTGACAGTTTAATAATGGTTTTCTGATTTTAAATTGTTTAGAAACAGTAATAGTATCCATGTAGATACATGGTGACTATTTCTATGTAACTTTTAATTATTTTTATAAAAATGTATTTGTATAATATACCTTAAATATAATCATCTATAATGAATATTTTATTTAACTAGATTGTATTTTCCATACTAAACTAAATCATCACAAATTATAACCAAGAATTTATAGAAATTTATAAGATTATTTACTTCTGAAATAAATCCTTTACTGAAAGATTGAACAATAGTGTGTATCAATATTCAATTAATATTTTTTAATATCTCTCCAAATGTAATTCTGCTTTAAAATATGTCAAATAAGAATTTAAGTGTGCATAAGTATTTTTAACAAGAAAAATGATACAATAGAAACTTGTCTATATTTTGTATTTCAAGGATATATATTTTATACATGAAAGTTAAATGATGAGAAACTTAAAGTTAACCAAACTTATATCAGTTTCAGATATGCAATCCTTATTTCTGAATGTTCCTTGAAAAGTGTTCCAATGTTATGTTTTCAAATGCTGGTGTCAAAATATTTTAGATGAATTGTTTCAAAGTATCCCTGATAAACCAAATCAACAAATTGGAATTTTATATTGAAGAGTTAAGATTTTGGTAAAACTATTGGACATTTGGTAAAACATTATACCCATCACATAATTAACTGGTGAACTAAGTATGAATTTCACAAAATATAATAGTAATAAAAAATGGAAGACATCCTTTGCCTTCTAGTGAACACTGAAAACTTAACTTAGATGTTAAACAAGGAAAAGCAGCACTGTAACCTGTTCACTTTAGAAGCTATCAGAAAGCTCAATTAGTAAATTATATGATTACAATTTCAAAAGCTTATGAATATTTGCCTAATTTTACCAAATTTCTATATCCTTTGAATATATTTGATGCAAAAAAATTAAGTGGACAGTTAGTTTCAAGTGGTCTATTGACATTTTTATGTAGTTCCCCTTGTTTTTAAAAAAATGTTGGCCAAAACATTTTTTAATCCACATCATCACCCAAGTTTTCTCATGATGCTGAGGACATCCATGTTAATGACAATAATATCATCAACAAAGAGAAACCCAGCAATGGTGAAAGAACCATGTGTTTTTCTCTCCGTGAAGGGCATGGGTGAGTGGGTATGGAGATGAAATGGGGAGGTTCATCAATAGATCCGTCATAGCACAGCTTCATAATCATAGATTTATTAAAATGAATTTAGTTTTTAATGGCCAGTCAATATGCCAAATAGTATTTCTAATTATCCTGCAAATTGTTTGCATCTGTGACTAATTCTACTGCAATACATCTTTTCCAATCAACTCACACGATTTCTTAATAGGACTTACTTATCTTTGTGGTGTTGATCACTATTTTTTTCTGTATACCCAGAATTTTCTCCTCTGCAAATAGTTTTTACCTATGATATGTACGAAGATATTTTTTTGCTACTAAAAAAATTACAGAAATTTACTCATTTTTTACAACATTAGAAATAAGTTGTACTGTGATTAGTTTACTTTTAATTTTAACTTTAGGAGCATTAAGTAGAGGTCACTTTTTTATATGGCTAAAATATAACATATCATGAGATTGTATATATTTGAACATTTTAAGTCAGTCTATGAGGCAACTATAATCTAAAGCTCTGAAATTTATCATCTACTACAAGACCAGGCAATCTGTTTTGGGAGAGAAGGAAAGGCATTATTTTAGATCAAGTCTCCAAGGTCCCTTGCAAACCTCAAATTCAAGGAAAAGGGAAGCAAATTTCAGTATTAATAAATAAACAAAAATTTCCTGTGGGCACTTGTACTTTCAAAAAATGGAATAAAACAATAACTTGGTACTAGACAAAATAAATCTATGAAGCCTTCTCTTATGCCTTTGGAAAATGACGGAAAATAGGCTGCACTACAGATTTGCTATAGGCTAGCAAAGAAAACTTATTTCACAGCCTGCATTTGTGTGTGTGTGTGTGTGTGTGTGTGTGTGTGTGTGTGTGTGAGAGAGAGAGAGAGAGAGAGAGAGAGAGAGAGAGAGAGAGAGTGTTATAAATAGATAAGTACTTTGGGCCATGAATAGTAATTTGGTAAACGTCCCTAATAATGTTTGAGATGTATGAAGAAGGTGCAGAACTATGTTTGGTATAGGAAAAAGAAATATCAGAATAAATTAGCAAAGATGGAGAAAACTCTGCACTTTGAATTTAGCTAATAAAAGACAAATTGATAGAAGAATGGGGAAAAAAATTCTAGTCAGACCTGTTCCACAGTTGGAATAGCCATCACCATACTTTTAAGAAAAATAAAAAAGATATCTAATATTTAGTTTTACTTTTTTAAAAGTTGTTTGTGACATAGAGCCCTTATATAGCCATATAGCCTGAATATGTAGCTTTCCACAGAAAATGAGCATTAGGAATTATTTTGGAAGACCTAAAAATGGGAGTTCATAACCCACTTGAATCAAATGTATAAAATATGATATGTCAAGAGCTATGTAATGTTTTGAACAACTAATAATTTAAAAAAAGACCTAGGTCTAAGGTTGTTTTCAATGAAGGAACATAATGACAAAAAACAGTAGGTACATCTGAAATGAGTCACAATAAAAATGGAATATCAAATGGAAATAGAAAATGAAAATGCAAGTCATTCTGAGAGATATAAGTGCTCTGAATATTCTTAAAGATATTAAAAGGAATATTAGTTTTTGTTCTTAAAATAAGATGATTTCATCACAATGGAAGCAACCAATAAAATCATATTCTTCCCTGGCACAAGTAGGGAAGTTTTTAGTTTCTACTCTGCATAATTGAGATAGAGCCTCAGAAGCTATTAGGGGCTTCCAGAGTGGGAGATATTGGTCTTTCCTGATGATATTCTTTCAGTTCAGAAATACTGGAATAAGGTTGCACAATAAGTGCAGAAAGAATTTTGATCCTGGAGAAGACTTAGAGTTAAGAGGATTATCAAGAGTCATGATTTCATTCCTTAAAGAGCTGTGTCAGGAATCTTTCTCTGAGGTCTTCTCTGGATCCTGTCCACATCACACATTTACTTTGGTCCATTTGGCCTCCTTTCTTTCCTTAAATCAAGAGGACAAATACAGCCTTTCTGTCTGCCATCAATTGGCCAGAGCAAGTCACGCTGTGGGAAGGAATGGTGGTGTGGGCCAGGCCCTTGCAGAACTAGTCAACCAGAAGAGGCAATATGGGACTGTAGGGCGCATGTTCCTAGTTAGCAATGCTTGGCTTTGCATTTTAGTAGTATATTTTATGTTGGTTTCCCTGACTGAAGGATCTCTTCTATGAATAGTTTATTTACTCCCAAGGTATCAATAGTCACTTCCATGTGACTCCACTTAAAAAAGTCAAGCATATTTATGTATTTACTTTAAGAGAGGAAATTTTATCTAATGCAAGTTATGCTAACAATGTAAAACGTTGCAAATTATACTTTTATTGTGAACATACTTGTTATCTACCTTGCTTAATGGTTAATGTGACTGTCTCTCTTTTCCCTGAAATAAGTATTCTATAAATTTTTTTCTGAGAAAAGTCCCACTCATAGGTGAGACCTACCTTTGTTTTATAGTTTTCCTGAAGTTCACATAACACAAATCAAGCTTTACAAAAGATTTAATTCAAACCAAACCAGATCAATTATATTTACATCACTAAAATCTGTTATTACCAAAATGTACACTCACAGGCTCCTGTATAACAGAGGTTGCCCTATAATCAGATCAGAGATCTCTGTGTATTTTTGCTCTCAAATGTGTTTGATTCCTGTAAGGTGAATGTGTTTTGTACATTGACTTGTTTCCATTTATCAACTTGGGCTAAAAATAACTACTTTGTATAGTTTAAAGCACAGATAAAAAGCTCTTACTATGATGCCTGACACAGATGAAATGATGCTAACATCATGGTTGTGGCTTTATTGCTGTTACCATTTGACAGTTCCTTATTTTGTTCAGTATTTGTCTAAACAATATACAGAGTTTGCTTCTCAGATCTCCCTATGTTTAAACTCTCTCTCTCTTTCTCCCCCACCCCCTCTCTCTCTAATACACACACACATACACACAAACACACACAATACTTGGGCAAGTGTTACCATTAGTCTCTTGTTATAAATGGGGTAGTTAAGCTTACACAGCTAGTTAATGGTGCAAATGAGTTTTTGTAAGCCTGCATTATAATTTCCCAGGGCAGTGTGCATAAAATTCAGCACAGGAGTCACCACACCACTACTTTTCTGTCCCTGCATGTATAAACAATTGTCAATTAACATTTTTTTTATTTAATGCATAGGTGCAAGTCTTCTCAGCATAGAACACAAGGCAGCCAGTGCCATTAATCAAATTTTTGTTTCTGCTAGAGATCCAACCCACAGCCTTGCACATTCTAAGTTGGTGCTCTGCCACTGAGCTAAGACCACAGTTCCTATCAGAGTTTCCATTCAGTTTGAAATGTTTATCATCTAGAGATAAAAATGATATAATTCCACACAATAATTGTCATTGTATAAATATTAACTGACCCACAATTTCCAATCAACACCTTTATCCTTTAGTCTAGTTCCAGGTAGGATTTTACTATTGGACTACACATGGAAAAATTTTTAAAAATATCAATTTAGTCACACACACGGGTTTCATGGTCAGTTTCGCCATGTTCTAAAACACACTTTCTAGACGTTGATTTCAGATGACACGGATGTAGTACATCATTTTTGAATTAGGATATTTCTGATAGAAAAAAAATGAAACAGTTAAAAAAAAGGAGGATGGATTATTTATAGGGTTATTCTGTGTGGTTAAAAGGTAAAAAAAAAAACAGACAAACAAAAAAACAAACAAAAAACCTTGGTAGATAAACAAATAATGTTTGTTCCCAGAAAATGAGACTATTTTTCAGACAATTAAAAGACCAAAGGAGAAACCTAACAGAAGCTGTTAAAAACTTCCTGCATTAGAGTCTGAAAACACTGCAGAAGTAACAGCAAAGATGTCCGGGAAACCATTTAAAATAATATTTGTTTTCCTCATATAACTGTGTTCTCTAAACAAAAGTAGTATGGTATACTGGAGACGTGGAACGTTGGGAAGTTGGTATAAGTTGGTATTTGGATTAGAGGAATGAGACTGAAAAAATGATGCTCAATTATTTCTGTAATACCCCCAAAATGTGTGGCCAGCTCTCTTTAGTATTGTAGCTAATAAATGAGAACCTCACAAGCATTAAAGAAGAGCAGCCCACTCACTGTGTTTAATATTCTAAAGATCCCAGGAAGCCAAGATTTTGGTCATAGATGTCTCTAATGTCCCGAATGTGAGTGTTGTAACAAGTATCTAAATTAGGAGAAAAGGTGGGAGATCCTCTGAAAAAGCATAGGATACGTACTATCAGATACAAGGCCATCGTCAGATGGCTTGGTCACCTTGAGTCACACATCCTCAAACACCTCCCTACTACTCCAGTGGGGTGTACTCTGCACAGTTCCAATTTACCACCAGCTCCTGGTGTCCCCATCTAGCTTCACGGTACTCCTCAACCTTCCCTTTATTTTTGTTTCCCTCACTATCCTATAGTTGTTTTGTTTTCTTTTTAAATTAATTTTCTTAATTAATGTTTTATATATGATAGTGGAATTTATTACAATCCATATTATACCAATACAGCACAATTTTTCATATCTCTGGTTGTATACAATGTATACTCACACCAATTCGTGTCTCCATACATGTACTTTGGATAATGATGCCCATCACATTCCACCATCAGTTCTGACCCCATTCACCACTCCTTCCCCTCCCACCCCTCTGCCCTATCTAGAGTTCATCTATTTCTTTTATGCTCACCCTCCCTACCCCACTATGAATCAGCCTCCTTATGTAGGAGAAAGCATTTGGCATTTGTTTTTTGGGGGGATCGGCTAACTTCACTTAGCATTATCTTCCCAATTCCATCCATTTACCTGAAAATGCCATTCTTTTATTCTCTTTTATTGCTGAGTAATATCGTGTATATAGGCCTCATTTAAAAAAAATCCATTCATCTACTGAAGGGCATTTAGGTTGGATCCACAGTTTACCTATTGTGAATTGTGTTGCTATAAACATCAGTGTGGCTGTGTCCCTATATTCTGCTGTTTTTAAGCCCTTGGGTATAGACTGAGGAGAGGGATAGCTGGGTCAAATGGTGGTTTAATTCCAATTTTTCCAAGGAATGTCCATACTACTTTCCATATTGGCTGCATCAATTTGCAATCCCACCAGCAATGTACAAGTGCCCCTTGTCTCCCACATCCTCTCCAACATTTATTGTTGTCTGTATTCTTCATGGTTGCCATTGTGACTGGACTGAGATAAAATCTTAGAGTAGTTTTGATTTGCATTTCTCTAATTGCTAGAGGAGATGAACTTTTTTTTTTCATATATTTGTTGATTAATTGTATATCTTCCTCTGAGAAGTGTCTGTTCAGGTCTTTGGCCCATTGGCCCATTTATTGATTGATTGATTAGTGGGTTTTTTTGTTTGTTTGTTTGTTTTTGGTGCTTAGCTTTTTGAGTTCTTTATATACCCTAGAGATTAATACTCTATCTGATGTGTGAGGGGGAAAAATTTGCTCCCAAGATATAGGCTCTCAATTCACCTTATAGATTGTTTCTTTTGCTGAGAAGAAACATTTTAGTTTGAATCCATCTCATTAGCAAATTCTCAGTTTTAATTTCTTGCACTATAGGAGAATAAGAATTAAGGAATTCAGGGCCTAATCTGCCACAATGGAGATTGGGGCCTACAGTTTCTTCTTAATAGGCACAGTGTCTCTGGTTTAATTTCCAGGTTTTTGATCCACTTTGAATTGAGTTTTGTGCGTGTTGAGAGATAGAGGTTTAATTTCATTTTGTTACATATGAATTTCCACTTTTCCTAACACCAATTTTTGAAGAGAGTATCTTTTCTCCAATGATTCTTGGTTGGCATTCATTTTCTTTCACAGCTTGATATACATTGTTCCAGGATCTTCTAGCTTTCAGGGTCTGTGTTTAAAAATCTGCTGTTATCCTAATTGGTTTTCCTCTCTATATAATCTGACTCCTTTCTCTTGTGGCTTTTAATATTCTCTCCTTTCGTTTGGACCTCTATGTGGTCCTCTATCCCAATAACTCCTAAATTTGTTCTTTTTATGCTATTCCATATTTCTTGAATACTTTACTCATAATGTCTTACCATTTTCATTGTGTGGTCAACCTTCTTTTCAATATTTTATATTTTGTCTTCATTGTCTGATGTCCTGTCTTCCAAGTGGTCCACTTTGTTGGTAATGCTTTCAATTGAACCTGTAATTTGGTTTATTGTTTCTTTTATTTCAATAATTTCTTTCTTTTTTTTAAACCTCTATCTTCCTGTTGAAGTGATCTTTTGATTCCTGTATTTTTTTATACAGCTCCTTGATGAAATGATCTTTTGCTGCCTGTATTTGTTATCTTATATCATCTTTCAATTCGCAGCACATTTTAATTAAGTACATCCTGAATGTATTCTCTGTATTTTCATCTGCTGTGCTGGGCCATGGATTCTAATAATGTGGCATTTTGATTTATTTGTGACACTTTCTTCCCTTGTCTTTTCATGTGGCTCATCTGTCTTCCCTTCTACCACTGTGGGTCTGAGGTGTTATTGTTTTTATCCTATAGGTTTATAGTGTTCCACTAGGGTTCTAATTCGTCTCCTTTGTAGGGAAAGACAATGTTAACAGATCCCAATATCAATAATATATCACCTATGAACAATTTGTTGCTATTAAGATGTTTACAATTTGGTCACAATGTACAGAAATGTTGAATTTGATTATTATCTATTATACAATCATTAGCTTTGTAAAATGGTTTATAGTTTCTGCTGGTGGATAATGAACTGGCAGTGAGGCGAAGGATGATATGCTGAGGAGGTAGGATGTGAGGACATAGAGTTGGTGTATCTTTGGAAGTGTGAAAGAGAAATCTAATTAAGATGATTAGAACATAGAGAATAGGCCGGAGGTTATTTGGGGTAGACAAGTATGTACGAAGGCAGTAATGTACATAAAACAAACACACATATGTATTCAGAAAAATAAAGGATGTTAAAATAGTGAGAATTGGAGGGGAAAATAAAAATAAAAGAAAAAAAAGAATAAAAGGAAACAAAGGGTATATAGAATACTCACCTATTATGTATTATTCATATGTCCCAGTCCTCAAAATTCTAATTCATGCAAACTTCTTGGTGTCACATATGTTGGGGTTGTGAGGGCGACAGGACAGAGGGGGAGATGAAAAAGAGAAAAAAAATCTCAAAGCAACAAACCAGGATTGTTAATTGTTCCATTGTAGATCAGTATCTTCCCCACTTCCTTTCTCATCCAACAGGTGGGGTTGTCTGTTGTCAGCTGGTCTCTCTGCCCTCAGGATGGTGAGAGTAACCAGAGTGGGAAGGTGGTCCTGGTGCAGGGAGCCTGGAAGTGAGGTGTGGTACCCCCAGTCCCTGCGGGGAGACTGAACCTCAAGGGTCTCTTTTTGGGTCCACTCGTATGACTTGAGCACCCAGTCCTATCTCCCTTTCTTTCCTGGAGATTTCCTTGTTCCTGGTCTGTGTTAGTCTCCAAACTTTTGCCCTGTCTCTACTTTAGCACTTCCCAATCAGGGAACCTCTGTCCCTGGGGCTCCCTTGGATGGCCCCTGGCCACACTGCACACCTGTCCCACTGTGAGATATTTTGTATTGGGCAAATACTGTCCTGGTTTACCCCTGCTGGGGAGAGGGGGTATTGGAAAACAAGTACTTGGCCAGCTAGACTTCCAATCTGGGAGCTGCCCCCACCAAATAGGGTAAGGAAGGTGAGCCAAGATGGAGGCTGTCTGCTTCCAGTCCTGGGGTGTTGGGTGGGGTGGGGCAAGCGGGGCCATGGCATTGTGCGAGTGTTTAGAGATGAGCTCCCTAACATTCAGTACTGCAGTTTGGGCTGACTTCAGAGCTTATGAGATGTCCCAGATGCAGCCAGATACCATGTAGGGGAAGTAGTTGTGGGGTCGAGTTGCAAGATGGAGGCAACCAGGGGAGCCCCTCCTTGGTAGATGGGGGTCTACATGGGAGTAGTGGCCAGAGTTCCTGTGGGTATGTAGCAGCTGAGTGACTTGTGTGGGAGTGGAGCGGCATCTGGGAGTTCTGCAGCGATGCTAATGCAGTGATCCTGCTAAGGAGCTCGCAAGCCCTGTGTGGGCTAGCAGTGGGGAGGTGGGTGTTGGGAGCTGGAGTCCTGCTCCAACACTGAGGCCCATGACCCTGAGCAGGGTCATAGATCTGCTGATTTCTGCCTGAGAGCAGCTGTTTAGGGGTCTTCTATCACTCTCAGAGAAGCAGTATTCCCACTAGTTGAGACCTGGGTTACCCAGCGACACAGAATGCTGCCTCCCTCTGGCTCGCCATCTTGAATGCAGAGCCTTCCCTTTATCTCAAAGGATTCTTTGATTTCTTGTGAAACCATTTGGCCTGTGGACACACCAGTCTCATAAGTTGAAAGGGAATTACAGTCTCTAGATGACCAGCTTCAGGTACCAGCAATGTTTTTCCCAAGTCAAAGAGCCAATGAGCTGGTATTATCTGCATGGACACTTGAACCATTTTACCATTATGTGGAATATATTTTACCAATTTGTCTCACTCTACTCCATTATTACTTCTTGAGATTACTTCCAAAGTTTTTTTTTTTTTTTATCTTTGCTGCTATTTTTCTATGTCCAAAACAAAATCAAGAAACAATTTCACATTGAGTAATCAGTTGTACTTTCTTTACATTATAAGAAAATGAAAACTGTTATATCTTAAAAGCACTTATTTTACAGTTTCTGTCTCAAATTCCTATACCACTAGCTATATGAGAGTTATTTTTTTCTCTGATGGTCTCCATTTCAATACAAGAAATTAGAAAAGTAGAAAATATTGAGATAAATATTGCATTATCTCTTCTTTTCTCCTCCCTCGGGCCAGCCCTCCAGATGTTTACCTATCTGAGCTGCCTTCTATAACTCTAAAGCAGAAAAGAAAAATTTCATCCAGCAATAGATGTGCATGTGTTTTGAAGATGCTTACTTCAATAGAAATGCTGGAACTTATCAAAGAAAATATGTACTTCCAATGTTTGGCTTCTTTATATCTGGAAAGAATATAAATTCTTTATATATGGAAACTATCAACCATTGGTCAATTCATGTCATGAAAAAAGAGATGAGGAATACTTGCAAAGCACATAAAATTTTTTCTATGCCTTGTGTCAAAATACTAGGATCCATGTCCTTTTTTCTTCATTTCTCTCTTCCTTCTCTCTCTCTCTCTCTCTCTCTCTCTCTCTCTCTCTCTCTCTCTCTCTCTCTCTCTCTCTTTCCCCTTCCTTCCTTCCTTTCTTGTTTTACTGGAACTCAACCAAACTAATTGATTTATGCATTCTTCATAGTGGCTTTGACACTATAAAAGCAGGGTTGTGGAGTTACAACAGACACTCTAATTGATGAAATCCAAACCATTTAATAATCACTCCTTTAATAAATAATTCTGCTGCCCCTGTCCTGTACTAGGATGGAAATCTTCTGTGTTCTTTATTTTGATTCCTCCTTTCATCTTTTATATTATCCTACAGGGAATTGCACATTCAAATTGCATTTCACACTCCCAAAACATAAGAGCACCAATGTTTAAACCTGTCTTCCTAGCATGAAATTTCACTATGCCAGCTACCATATCTATGTGGGTTCACCAATCAGATCTCCAAAAGAGGATCTGCTTTTAGGAACATATTTAACTTACCGACTAGTCTTTTTTTTTTGGGGGGGGGGTGGTGAATACTGGGAATTGAACTCAGGGACACTCAACCACTGAGCCATATCCCCAGCCCTACTTTTGTTTTGTATTTTATTTAGAGACAGTGTCTCACTGAGTTGCTAACCATGTTACTCTTGCTGCTGTGGCTGCCTTTGAACCAGGGATCTTCCTGTCTCAGCCTGCAGAGCCTGGGGTTACAGGCAGGATCCACCACACCAACCTGACTAAACTTTTTTTTTTTTTTTATGTTCATGTTCCAACACTGTACAGAAGCAAAGCTCCAGCTGTCCCAGTGGATGCCTGAGTTCAGTACGGACACTGGCAGGGACATTTTGATCAGCTCATCTTTGTTTGGGGTTCCTTGTCAGATTGGTGAAGATTTTCTCAGAATTTCACTGGAATCTGGGTCTATTCCTAGCCTGAATCTGCCCTTTCAAGAAAGTTCTATATGTGGGTTACTTTTCTGACATCTCTACCTAACTCTGTGTTCTTTCACTTTTATCTAGAAAAGGTATCCCCCCCCAAAAAAAAAATCTCATCTTAGCATCCACTTTTGTAGAATCTCAGTTTGCATTCCTGCTCTGCTCTTATTTACACTGACTGTATTTTATCATTACACCCAAAACAAAAACAATCAATACAGAGAAGTTATAAATAGCACAAAATATATCTGAAGATGCTGCTCATATTTATCTGATTAAAGCTGGGAAAATGTATAGAACCAAGAAGTCTGTTAGGAGACAGTTTTTCATTAGTCTCTTGGGTTTCTGTAAATCTTCTGAGGACAAATGTTGCTGCATTTTTTTGAAGTATATTTGCAAGAATATTGCCTAGCAAACAGTCTTGAATAATAGAGATAATACCTTTATTTAGTACAGATAGATTTGTTTGTAGCCCTAAATAGTAGAGATAATCCCTCCCTCTCACACAAACATTGGGTAGTTTTCTAAGAGCCCCTTTTAAAGATGATATTTCCAAAATTCATTTTTTCTTCAGTCTCCCTTTTTATTGGGGGGTGGGGGATTATGGAGAGTACTGGGGATTGAACCCAGCATTGCTTGACCACCGAGACACATCCCCAGCCCCTTTTATTTTTTATTTTGAGACAGAATTGCTTTAAGTTGTTTATGGTCTCGTTAAATTGTCCAGGCTGGCCTCAAACTTGTGATCCACCTGCCTCAGCCTCCAAAGTCAGCCTCCAGATTCCTGGGACTATAGGAGTACACCACGTTGCCCTAGCTGTTTTCTTAGTTTTGAGGCAAATTAATAGTGTGGTCAAAATCCACCTAAAATACTCCACATTGCGTCTTAGAACTAAGGAAACGAAGGGAACACAGCTCATTCTGTTTACTCCGCTGTAAGAAAACCTTTGTCTCCGGACCCAGGATCTCTTGTCTTTAGTGTGCACCTATGGAAAGGTGGTAGAGAAATTTACAAGAAGGCAAACAAGGTACAATCTCAGATTCTTCACAGTTACTGGCAACGTCTAATCAAGCAATTCCACTTAGAAAACTGTTTTAAAAGACTTGATAAAATTATTAAATTTGGATTAAATAATCACTAAACGTTTCTCCAAATGTAAGTTTTACTTATCTTACCTCTGTGATAAGGTAAAAAAAAAACTTTTTATGGTAAATTATGCTTTAAAGTTCAATTTCAAATTGTGAAAGCCATTTTTGACCACTACTTGAGAATTCAAGAGGGAAAGAAAAAAAAATTATCAGCAAACCCATGAAGATATTACTTAGTTATGTTTTCAAAATATTTTTATCAGCCACTGATTTAAATAAATGGGTCACTAAGGTACTCATATTCCTTCAAAAGGCACAACACCACTTTACATAGAAGCAGATTTGCAGTCCAAATTATGGCTCCAGCAGGCATGGGAGAAATGAATGACAGGATTCAGCACCTCATGTAGGATTTTTCTCGATTATCCTTCAGCACTTTAACTGTCTGCATGTTCAGCTTATGTTCAGCTATGATGATTATTTTATGCTAATAACATAATATTGTGTAGTTCATACTAAGATAGGAAAAAGCAAAATGAACCAGGAGAGAACTCTGCAGCTGTGCGGATTGACCATATAGGGTCCTTGGGGGATGTGATTATCAGACAACTGAATCATCATTAGGATAATTAGTGTACTTGGCAACTGCATTAGTAGAATTATTGTCATTGCTCACAGCTTGTCAGTACAGTGTTTTTGGTTTGGTAAGTTTCATTTTTACAAATGCACATGACCATATGATTGAAATCAACAGAAGCAAATACTTCCATTACCTGAATTCAGTCACTGAGAGAAGTAATAGATGAAACATAAATTCATTTTAAGCCTAAAGGGATATATCTTAAAATTAAATGGCAAAATCACAACACTTTTAAAAGTTCTTTAAGAGAAGTTAAATAACATACATTATGATTTATGAACAGACTATCTACAATATATATTATATATATTATATAGAGAAATTATGTAGTTACATAACATATTATGGTTTATGAACATATTATACATATTATATAGACAGATTATATAAATGATAGATACTATTTGTTTTACATCAATTTTTCCGTGCCAAGTTGAGTTAACTCTTAGAAGGCAAATGCCAAGGCTATATCCTTCACTTACCTCTTAGTACTTTATCTGACCTAAAATGATGGTTCACAAATGGCTTCCAATTTCTAGATTCTTTTTTGGAAAAAAAAAATTGTACTTTTGAAAAGTAAAAAAATAATCATTGTGTATAGTTAATCCTCAATCCTGTCATGTTTACTAGTTTTAAAATTGCATTTCCGACTAAGATTAACAACCTCCGATAATTCTGATGACCCAGGAAATGAAACCTAACTCTGACAAAGTGCATCATTTGTACCCTAGAAAGAGGACCATGATCTGCATGACACTTGTGTTTGCTTTCACCGGACTAAAACTTGGCACTGAGACTCTCCTGCTTTAGCAAAGTTTTCTTCTTTTATGAGAATGATTGTGAGAGTTCACACTATGTGGAAACTCAGACCTTCCAACTTCTCTTCTCATCAAGTTTATCTCCTCCAACCCCAGCAAGTGGAAAACACTGGTGCTATAGCTGGTGATATAGCCGCCTTCCAAGAAGGTAAACCAAGGTTCTGTTCTTACTGAAACAATGTGAAATAGCGATGGCAGTCAATGTTTTTGTGATTTACATGTACATCTCACATGATTCCAGCATACATTTTTCCTAATTTTTTTTCCTCTCTGCATGTCCCCACAAGCTTAGATAGTCATGGCAAATGTTGCAAATCTGAATTTTATATAAGAATCTGGGGAATACAACTGTGTTATTCAGGAATATCAGCACCCAAACAACAGCTGTGTTATTCTTTCAATGGAAAAATTAAAAATCATGCCTTGGGTTGTCTCCTTTGGAAGACAATGAAAAATATTTATTTAAAACTTATTAACCCAACAAATAAAGATCACAACAAAGTAATCCACAAAGTGTTAAATGCACAGAGATCAAAATTTGGGCATTGTTTAAAAACTTGCTATAGGAAATATTTCATTTTAGTTTTGCTAAAAAAAATAATGACAGGAATAAGACATCTGAAATTACTCAAAATAAAACTTACAGTTGTCAAATATTGTACCTCATGATAGAAATGGATTTGAAAGCAAGCACCTGGTACAGATCTCTGCTCTTAAAAAGAGCAATTTTCTTCAGGCATTATGGAAATGCAACACATTTTCATCTTCTTCAGCCCCTCAATTCTTCCTTTCTTTATAAAATCTTTATGTTAGCTGCATTTATAATGCATAATTCGTTGCATACAGTAAGAGCTTACTAAACACAAATTAAGTGGCATTTAATAAATAACCGAATGTGTATAATTAACTGGTTCAACTTCATATAATTTAATTAATATTAACTTTGGAAAGCAGAGGCATCTTCTCAGCACAAATTGTTTTAGAAAGAGTATCAATATTAAGAGGTAAATGATTTAAAAATTATACCAACGAGATCACTGCAGGCTACTCAATATTCTACTTGGAATGTCCACATGTTTCATTTTCAGCCATTCCTACTTGTTACCATTAAGAGTCTGCTGTTCGAGAAAAGTGTTTTTTCATTAGGCAGAATTAATCCTCTTGACAAATTCCTCCGGTACTTCAGGTACTTGGGCAATGCAATTTTTATTTCACTTAATCTTTTTTTTTATTGTAACTGTTATGTGTAATGACCGAGGTTGGTTTGGTTTTCTTTCCCTTTACTCGGGTCAGGTGAATTCAGACGCAAAATTCCACAAGTGCATGTCAAAAATAATTTTTTTTCTTTGTAATATTATGTAGTGAATCATAACATACATGCAAGAAATTTCATAAATTTCTAATTAACTATAAAATAAAATTGAGAATTAAATTAATACCTACCTATGTATTTTGTGACCACATCTCAATTCATGTTTCAATGATAAATATGCTTGCTATTTGTTGCCTGTAGGAATTGTTTTATTCTTAATTTTATTCCTTTAAGTACCACTTTGATATGTGGCTAGGATCAAAATATCCTTTCAATTTGGTAACTGTCCCTTCTCTGGTCTATCCATGAGTCGCATAACTATTTAACCTATCCCTGTCCTTGTAACCAAACTCTTTTCAATTAAAAACAGAGGCAATAATACAAGTCTTTATTTGAAATCTGGTCTCTTAATTGTAGAAATAGAGATCTTTATTTTTTTAAATGCACATATCTAGTTTCTAGAATTCCTTCTCACTGAATATCTGGCCCATATTCATTCTCACAGTTAGTCATAATCTTTCGCTTTATTCTGCAGTTAGAGACAATCCTAGAGCTAATATTGCAACATTTATCTTGCTTACCTACTCAGAGCCAGATATTTTATAGACATTATTTGTTTATTCCTCATGTGGTGGTATTATGATATCCATTTATTCAGCTGAGGAAGTAGGCTCAGATACTTAAATGATCTAACTTTTGGTCATGCAGTAAAATTGATGGAAGTAGGATTTAATTTTATTATCATCTGCTATTTTAGACAATTATATACACTTTGCTATTAAACAGGTCCATGTTAATGCCATAAAATCAGGCCTTCCCCTGTAGGGAATGCACAGGTCCTAGATGCTGTACTCTGACATTGACTGAAATATCTGTACCATGAGTGAGTGTGACAGGGGTACCAAGGCAAACCCACTTCTGGGATACAAAGGTCCTTTCAGAAGATGGCCTTGTTTTGAACACTCCCCGAGCACTTTGCTAGATCCTTCTTAAACTGCATAATGGTCTATGACATACCAACCCCATCTTTTCTCTCTGTGTTTTTCCCAAAAGGCCAGATTTGCTTTGCAGTCTTTTGGTTGCTTCTTACACAAGCATTCTCTCTAATAAAATGTTTGTACATTAAAACAAAAAAAAAAGTTATTGACCATTCCAGTGGAGTTGGTCAGGGTCCAGCAGACATGTAAATGTGGGAGTGTCTACTACAAAATAAGAGAGCAGTGCTACATTGTGTTTTCTCCACCATGGAGAAGAAAAGCACAGGACCTTATAAGTCTTTTGGGGTATTGGATGCAACATTTTCCACCTATAAGAATATTTTTCTGAACCATATGCCTAATGACATGGAAGACTAAGAATTTTGAGTGGGGCCTAACACCTATGCCAGAAAATAAATAAACTATTAAATAAATGGACTTGCAGCAAGTCTAGACACAATGGAATCAGACCTGTTGTTTGGAGTGTGTGGGCTAGCCTATTAGAGTGTATTGGAGGGGTCAGTGGAGGGAAAGGATGCAATATGCAGCCTACAGCAAGCTCTAGTAGATGATCACAGATTAGTTCCCTTATATTCTTAAGAAAAGCCATGCCATCTGCAGCACCGCACTATATACGATCATGTATCTTGGTATGCTATGGACTTCAGTTGACCTGGTACATTTGATCATGGGTGTCTGGAGCTTCCCATAGTGTGGTGACTTATGTCAATCTGGTCAAATCATAAGTTTGAGAACCTATCTACAATATTAACCAGTACACACAGAGATCACCCAAACACAACTACAGTTAACTTAGGTGAGCAGGAAGTTCAAACCTCCATTTCACTCAAAACTGGTCTACTATTACCCTTACATCTTGCATCCATGACTGTATGGAGATAGCATTTTTTTAATATCCAATTAAATTATCAAGAAATTTCCAGAACTAATTTATAGATATATCACCTTAAGAAACATGTGCAATCCAAAGACAAACAGTGACTAAATTACATCTCCTTTTAAGAATGGCCTTGGCACTGGAGAAGGAGACTGTACAGTGGGCAGATCTGTGAGCAGTAGATGTCCTTATACATTTCATACACATAGTGTACAAGTAAAAGTGCACCCAGTACGGAGATACGTGGAAACCTTGACAGAGACTAACGACTTAGTTCTGTTCTAGCAGATTTGAGAGGAAAAAGCCTGGTAGATCTGAATCCAGGAGGTCTGTGATAGAGGCACCTACAGGGGCACATGGAAGTGGGTACAAATCATGAAGATTTTGGCATCACACATTAACAGCCATAAAGAAAGCATTCACCAAGGAGGAGGCAATATACACACAAGGAAAAAAAATGACTGCTTTATGCTTGCCAGGTTTTACTATGAATCATCCCATAGTAGTCAAAATAGACACATGGACAGAATGATTATGATAACAGAGATAGAGCTTTTATGTGGGTCCAACAGCATGCTTTATTTTTATCAAAGCTGACCTAGCCACTCCTACCTTTGAATGTCCACTGTGTCAGAAGTAAAGATGAGGAATTCATTTCCAATATGGCACTCTTCCTCCAGGAGAACCACAGGCCACTTGGAAGCAAACTGATTATATCACATCTCTTTTGTCCTATATGAATCAGTACTTCATTTTCATGGAGCTAAATAGATATTCTGATCATAAGTTTTTCGTTTTTGCCTTTAAAGCCTTGACTAGTATTCCTATTACGGGTCTAACACTGTGCTTGATCCATAGGTATTGAATCCCTAACTGCTTAGCATCTGACCAGGCAACACAGTGTGTCAGGGGAAGGGATGAACTCATAAACATGTAGCCCACTGGTTGTATTATGTACTGTAGAATTCAGAGTTTTTTGGCTTTGTAGTAGACTGAAATTACATTGAAAAGGTTCAATTTAAACACAAAATTGGAGGAAACAGTCTAAAACAATAGATGCCATTTTAAAGTTTGCAGTGCATTTCTTAAATGGGTAACCTCTATTTGATGCTATTGTTCCAACAGGAAAGATACACAGTTTTGGGGGGAAAGGGTTGGAAGCAGATATGCTCTACTCAACATTATTCTCAATGACCCACTGGTGGGTTTATGACTTTCATCTTCACAACTCTGAATTTTGTAGGTTGGAGATGTTGATCCCCAAAGAATACACACTCTTGGCAGGGTATAGGCAAAAGTGTCATTGAACTATCAGTCATAGTTGCTGGCAGGGTGCTCTTCATGTCTTGTGTCCAGGGAGCAGCATGCAAAAAGAGACTCAGCATCATGGGAATTGGTCCTGATCAGCAAGAGGAGGTACATAGTAGTGTTAGGGAACCTGCATGTAGAACCCTGACAATAGTCTTGAATTCCTCCTGGTAGTCCTATGCTCCGCTGTAACAGAAACAAAATAATGTACAATAATCTTCAAAATGGGAGCAGCAGAATTATCAAGATTCCAGATATTTCAAAAATGAGAAATATAGACTGATAAATAGATACATGATAGACATATACATACACAGATGATACATAATAATGAATGGTAAATATATAGGAATACAGACAGATAAATAAATGGAAAATAGGTGTATAGAGAGAAATATAGACAAATAGAGAGAGAGAGATAGACAGACAGATAGATACAGAGAGAGAGAAAAAAAAAAGAGATAGAAAGAAATAGGAAGTAAGACCAGGAGATATCAGGAGGGATTTTTGTGTAGGTGAGAATGCATGAGAAAATTAGAGGTTACCAATAAACTGCAGAAAAACTGTCAAGAGACAGCATGTTTCAAAAGTATTTCTGCAAGAGTATTATTACGATTTTAATGTGCAAAGCTGCATTTTAATAGCCAATGAAATGGCTATTAAGATATCACATTACACAATATCATCACTGCTATAATGAAGGCAGCTTATGACAGCTCTTCCAGCGAAGTCTGTCTCTACTGGAATCGGTAGAACACAGCACATTTTTTTTCATGGGCAACCTCATTGATAACCTGTAATAATAAAAAAATCCTCAAATTAATCTCTCAAAAACAGTGTATATATTCTTCCTTCTACTCTATCCCATCAACTTCTATCCAATATCTTCATGAAAACCAAAGCTGACCTAGCAGCAAAATATACATATGCATACACCCCAAATATTTTGTTAGTTTACATTCATGTGATAATTATGTCAATAGTCAAAATAAGTTACAAATATTTAGTAAATAAATCATAAAATTGCCAGAAAGAAATACTAATTCTTTTTTATACAAAACTGATAACATGCCGAGACCATTTTAAAGCCAAGATGAAAGCAAAATGGAGATTTAGAAATATTACTAAATTAGGCCACCTCTTAAATTGGAACTAGGAATTCTTGTATGGTGGGTCAGAGAATGAACACAAATTGAAAATTAACATAGCATGGAGAAAAATCTTTTCAAAGGAGAACCCAGAATTTATAAACACATCAAATTTGATAAAGTTAAAAAACAGTATTAAATCAGCTAGCTCATTTACCCTGAAATGAAACAAATATGTTCACATAAAAACTGAGCATGAATGATTCTTTATCATCGCTAAGAACACAACTTTGAAAAAAAAAAAAAACACCTTTAACAGGCAAATGGTTAAATAAACTGCATCCATGCAAAGGATACATCCCAGAGAGAGAAAGGAGCACACTGTTGAAAACCTCAATCCCAGGTGAATCTCAAAGGCGTTTTGCTGAGTTGAAACCAGGACTAGGATGTCACATGCCATATGATCCCATTTACATCCTACTCAGAAAAGGAAAAAACACAGGCACAGCAGTCAACAGATGTCAGAGGTTCCGATTGGAGGGAAGGGCAGCACAGCAAAGGTGGTGGGTGATAAAACTGTCAAGTGTTCAGAGGGCGGTGGCCAGCTGGCAGATCCACACGTGTGTGTTCACACTCACAGACTTGTACACATGGCACCTGCTTTAATGCTGTGAATGTTTTTAATAATAAGAATATCAGTGACACACATGCACTGAACTATTTAAAGTGTATGAGAGAAGGAGAAATAGAGAAGAAAGGAAAGAGAAGAAGAAAGATTAGGAATGTTGCTGAACTCTAACCACAAATTTGTGGAAACTCCATTAGTTATCAAGACAATTTCTATTAAAAAAAATGGGCACCAATTTGCTTCACTTACAGTAACAAATTAATGTCATTTCTTAGGTGTGGTAGCAACAAAATCTCAGTTTTATTGTTTGTGTTTGATAAGTTCTAGTAAATTAGGTCAACTATTACTTCCAATATAAAAATTAAACATGAAGCCTGGTATTTTATAAGAGAAGATTAAAATAACACACCATGAGCCTAGTATTTTATAAGAGAAGTTTAAAATAACACATACACACACACACACACACACATATGGTAAGCACAATAGCAAATATGCTAAAGGACTACAGTTTTTTTCAAAAATCATATGTACTTTTTAATATTATTAAAATTAATGTTATTGTAATACTTTCGTTAATTCTCATAAAATATCACAGTTTCTACTGATGAGTTATTTATATTCCATATTAAATGTCATGTAGTTACACTGAATGTCGACATAAAATGAATGCTCTTTGAGGTTCTAAGTTCAGAGGAAAAAAATAGCTGAGTGTAAAACCTACCTCTGCCACTATATATGGTATATTGACTTAAAATGTAAATTGTTCAAAGCTTAATATCCTTTGTTATGAAATATGGAGGATGATAACATGACTGAACTCATTGTTACAGGTATAAAAACAATACTTGCCAAAATGAATTCTCAACATTAACTATTATTGTTACCTATTTCTCTTATGTTTGTTCAAAAATATGTTTCAATAAACTCCATAAGATGAATAAGTCTTTTAAAATTCTTAATCTTTCCTACCTTCAACACTAAAATATATCCAGTAGCCCTAGAAAATATACTTGAACATTCACTTTATTTATGCTCTAATTACGTATGTTTTACAGTTTTTTGTGAATGCTTTGAGGGTAATTATTTTAAAAATTACAGTGCATGTTGGCCTACATGAGCATGACATTCACACATTTTATTTTTGTTTAATTTTTTATTATTATTGATTTGAAAATGTAAGCATTGATGTTTCTTTCTGTACCACTAGAGGCCATCATACACTTTCTTAAACAAATAAGTGCATATGCAAATGACAATTTTAATTTGAGAGGCCTTTATAAATAGTCTGGAATATTTTACATATTACGTAACAGAGTAGTCACCATATGGAAGCAGGGTGCATTGCTCTTCTTGGCTGGACTGTTCAGCGTCCTTGACTAGATTGGTTGCTTTAACTGAAGGCAACTTGATTATCTAGTCGATAGTCTTATTACAGCAAATACAAACTTAAAAAAATGGAAAATACAACACACATATTTCAGAATTAACCAAAGATTTTGTGCAAGTTGTTCTGCTTCATTCCTTATAATGTGTTGAAGAATAAAATGTCAATCAAGTAAATGAAAAGCATTAAAATTCTTGAAGTATATTAGGCATATTTAATGTGAAGTGGTGGTAACCAACAAAGTAATGGTATTTATTTCTCTTAGGAACAACTGGGCAAAATATCTTCAAAGAAACATATCATAAATTCATACATATGTGAAGAAAAAAGTGTGAATGTACTGAAATAATTCTAAAAGTTAGCATGTGGCTTTATCACAAAACTTCAATCTTCCTTGTAATTATAGTAATCTTAGCTTTTTATGGTTTGTATAATAGTCCCCCAAGCTGTTCTGCTTCTGCTAGAGCATAAAATCAAAAGGGTTTCATGATTCTGATTTTGTAATTCAGTGACCTTCACAAGGTCACTTGAGAGAGCTATGGATTATTTTTGTAATTTACATTGTTTATTTGCATTATCATGTTAAATCTTCCCATAAATATTAATGTAAAAACATATCATTAAAATTGACATCTTTTATGACAGAATGCACATGGAGAAAGTTTTGAAGTTCAGGTATAGGGAAACAACAAAATGATACTTGTGATAATTATGTCTGTCTTTTGAATGTAATCGAAAACATTGCCAAAATACAAAATGTCATTTGAAATCATGGTATTATTTTAGAAATTAATGAGCAATGGCATAATAACCTTGATTATGTGATATAGAAAAATTAGCTATTTCCACTATAGAAAATTTACATCTCATTGAATATAAGACTACTAATGTGAAATATCATTATACACTCTCAGATAATTAAAGAAGTAGGAGGTTATTCACATCCCCAAAGAATTTTTTTTTTATTTCAGGAAAACAGAACTAACCAGGAAAAAGCAAAAGCTGAATTACATGTTCTTGATGGTACACAACATATTCAAAAACCCAGGTCTGTGCTGATGAGGAGAGGTCTCATAATTTACGAACAAGTAACCCAGAGTAACAAGTGTTAGCTAGTACACTAAAAATTTTCTATATGCAACTATGTATAATTATAAAGAACTAAGAATTGTTTCTTAAATCTAAAAAATTACAATTCCTAATGAGTCCATTGAACTTAGTAATATAGTAAATCTTACAAATTAGATCAGAGAAGCTTTGTTTCAATTTTTTTTTCTTAAATCCAAAACAAAGAATATAGCCAAACTAGGAGTCCATATAATTTCAGCACTCAGGAAATTAGAAGTTGGGCTGGAGGTATAATTTAGTGGTTGAACACTGGGTTCCATCCTTAGCACCATAAAAGAAGATAAAAATGAGAAAAGTTATTATTTTATTGGTCCTTTATCTATAGTGATTTTGAAGGATAAGGTCAAATCCATGACAGCTCTGAATGATTAAGTCAAACCTGTAAAGTAATTTAAGTAACTTAAATAAACATTAGTTTTTCTATGGTAATAGAGCAGTCTTCTTAATACAAATCCATATTTTCTGTAAATACAATAAATTAACATGTGAAGAACAATATAAGTAAAATATTTAACTTAGTTTTGTGGCAAATACCTGCAATCTTAGGTACTTATGAGACTGAGGCTGAAAATCTTAAGTGTGAGGGCAGCCTCAGCAACTAAGCCAGACCCTGTCACAAAATAAAAAAAATCAAAAGGCCTGGAGATATAGCTCAGGGATAGAGTGCTCCCAAGCTTGATCTCAGTAGCAAAAATAAATATTAAAGAAAAATACAGATTAATATTTTAACTTAAAATTATTTAAAATTTAAATTATTTAAAATATGCTTTAAATACAACATATTTTGTATTAGTTCTATCATTCATAATAGGATAATTAAATATACATTACCAGGGAAAATTTTTGGACAGACAAGAGATTCAGAAAATTATTGAAAATTTGAATAAAAATATAATTAAACAAATGATAGTTTCAGCATTCATGCACATTATCTTTGCATACCCTGAAAAACAGAATAAAAACTAGCTCTTGAACAGGTGGAGCATCTCCTCAAACATTTTAAAAATAATAATAACCATTATATATATTCAGCAAAAATGTTTACATTTTTTTTCACAAATGTTTCTGGTATTATTTCCTACTGAAATTTATCTAGAAAAAAATAATGTTGCTTAAAAATATTATTTGATCCATTCAACTATTGAAGGGCATCTAGGTTGGTTCCACAGTTTACCTATTGTGACATTAGATGCTATAAAGATTGATGTGGCTGTTTCACTGTAGTATGTTGTTTTTAAGTCCTTTGGGTATAAACTGAGGAATGGGATAGCTGGATCAAATGGTGGTCCCATTCCCAGTTTTCTAAGGAATCTCCATACTACTTCCAGAGTAGTTGCACCAATTTGCAGTCACACCAGCAATGTATGAGTATGTCTTTTCCCCCACATCTTCCACAACACTTATTGTTGTTTCTATTCTTATAGCTGCCATTCTGACTAGAGTGAGATGAAATCTTAGACTAGTTTTGATTTGCATTTCTCTAATTACTAGAGATGTTGAACATTTTTTCATGTATTTGTTGATCCATTGTATATCATCTTCTGAGAAGTGTCTGTTCAGCTCCTTAGCTAATTAATGATTGGGTTGTTTGTTTTTTTCGTATTAAGTTTTTTTGAGCTCTTGAATGGATAAAGAAACTGTGGTATATATACACAATGGAATATTACTCAGCATTAAAAGAGAATAGAATCATAGCATTTGTAGGTGAATGGATGGAGTTGGAAAATATCATGCTAAGCGAAACAAGCCAATCCCTTCCCCCCAAAAAAGTCTGAATGTTTTCTCTAATAAGAGATCCATAATGGGGTTGCATGGGGGCATGGGAAAAATGGAGGAGCTGTGATTGGGCAAAGGGGAAGGAGAGAAAGGGGAGAAGGGATAGGGGAAGGAAAGATGGTGGAATGAGTTAGACATCATTATCCTAGGTACATGTATGACTGCACATGTGGTGCAACACTACATTCTGAGAAATAAAAAGTTGTGCTGGAATTGTGTACAATGAATTAAAATATATTCCGCTATCATATATACCTACTTAGAATAAATAAATTAATTAGAAAAAAGAATTTTAAAAGTTCTATTGTTTTATATACTTGGCCTCATTTAAATCACTACTGTGAAATGGGAATTTAGTTAACCCATTTTAATTTTTAATGCTAATATATATGAATAATAATCCTTGTAATTACTTAATAAATATCTATAACTAAAGAGATGATGTTCAAACACCTATAACCTAATAAGAAATATACTGTTCTGAGCAACATTTTTTACAACTTTTTTGCATGAACTGATTAACACATTTTCACAAACCTGAACAGTTATTTAGGTATAATATTGGCATACCTTAATCTAAACTTTAATCCCCTCTGTTGCTCTGTTTAGTGATTATGAAATTAATTTGAGAAAATCAATAAAAAAGAGAGAGAAAGAGAAATGAAGAGAATTAGAAGACATATCATTTGTTTCTCTGTTTTCCTAAGCATTTTTTTTTTAATTTTCTTGTAAAGTTTTTAAATACCTCAATTTTTGGCATGATTACCAAATAAAGTGAAAACCTAATTCAAGAAAGTTGTATAGGAGAATACACTGATACTTATATAATTAATTTTTACACTGAATTTTAATCTCAATTGCAAAAATCTTTCTCTGAGTTATTTTTAAATATTATAACAACAAATATATGTATAAATTAATAAAATTTAAGAATTATCTATTTACATTAGAATATTAAGATAGTACTGTGTAATATTGATAAAATATACTCTAGTTGTTTTATTTAGTACCAAAGTTTCCTAACTCAAAAAAAAATTCTTTTAGATTCACATATGCAGAATAATTTAAAAATTTTTTTGGTAAATTGTATGTATCAGGAGAAATTAGTAGTTCTACTTTTGACTTATGATGACTCTGAAAAGATATAATTTTTCAGGATTTAAAAAATTATCATAAAATGAATACTGCAAATATTGTAATATTAAGTGGAATTTAATGCCTGGAAAACAGGACATTTCCCTCTGTGTTTCAACATTAGCTCTGCCTTTTATTTTCCATGTTCTGCTTCTGATGTTCGGCTAAGGAATCAAAATCATTCAAAGGGACATTCCACTTGGAAAATTGAAGATAGGTCTTTAAACAACCAAATCAAATCAGGCCAAATAAAATACCATCCAGAGTAACAATAAAGATATGTCAAAGACTGAAGAACAAAGGAAAAAAATACCTACATTTAAGCACTTCAATGAAAAAATAATAATGATATTACAAAAATTGGGTAACTTGAATTTTTAAAAAGGAGGAAAAACGGCCAAAAAAAGCTAATGCCTGAATGTTTCCTGTCTGAAATACCAGCTAGACAAGTATAAAAGTTGAATCTCTCAAGCAAGTCAGAAAATATTTACTTTACCTTACATTTAAGTCACTGATATATTTAATGAGATTGGTTCACAACATTATTTTATTTATTATGATATTCATGATGAATATATCCATTCCTCCCTTGTGCCTTCATTCTAGAGAAAGTAGGTTCAATTGAACATTGTGTTTGCTGTGTTTGAAGAACTATTTTTGATTGCTGATCTTGGTGATATGAACAAGATACACATGAAGCTGTCATTATTTATTCTTTAAGTCAGCTTGCAAACTACCTGCTAATAGGGTCTAGAAGTCTCTGCTCACCCCCAGACCAAACTTCTTAGCTCTTTTCAAAGAACTGAAGAAATTATTTATATGAGACCTAATTGTCAACAAGACTTCAGGCGATTTTTTTCTACTCAATATTAGGGAATGATCTCACTCTTATCAGGCAGTATCAGTTAATTAGAAATGTCTCACAGTAAATGCATTGGTTCCCCCTGTCATCTTCAGCCATTTATCTGACTTTGTGCAGGCATTTCTCAATACAGCTGAGAGTTGGGTGGTCAACTCGGCATACAGAATAGACTTTCTTGTCCTGACTTTTCTGTTTTCTAATCTAGTCAGGTATTATTCCAGATGGAAATAGGAATGACCTCGTCACCATCTGCTGTCATTCATTATCTCTGGGGTGGAGTGGTCTATGCTCTTTTATTGATTTGTCTACATGACAGCAGACTAACACTTTGAAAATTAATTAACATGGGCATATGGAAGTGGGTGTTAGTTTCATAACATACAAACTGGTTTAATTTTGCAAAATGCTTATTTCAAATATTTCTCATATTGCAGATGGAATATGCTCTTAGAAACTTGAATACTGTATTTTAGTTATGGGATTTACTAATTACAGGGGGATAACACATCTGTATAGAAAACTTTGCTATTTTAGAAATTAAATAAGAAATTGTTAGGAAAAAAAGTAAATGAAAATAGCCAGATTTAAATTTATAGAACAACTAGCAAGATTTATAGTACCGTGTTTTTCCTGTTAAATAATCTACTGTAAATTTTGTTTTGTTTCCCTTTAAATTGGTAAAACTAAGATTTATTAAAGCAAAATAGCTGAAATTAGTGAAATAAGTGGGATCTTCTAAAATTTTTGTCTACAATTAAGTGATATGATTAGACTAAATTTTCCATTTTGGCTAGGTGTTTATGCTGAAATTGGCTAGTTCATACTCCCTATCATTCATCCAAATTCTGATAGCTATAAATTAAATGATTAGGTGTCAAAGTATTTTATAATGGCTTCTATTTATGCTTTTTCTTAATGTGTAGGAAATAAATATGCTGTATTTTTTTCTAATGTCAAAATTAAAATATGATATTTCTGTTACACAATAGCCACTTTAAATTTCTCCTTTTTTCAAATGAAAACACATTAAAAGAATATATTTAAATCATTACATAAAGATATTTGAAGTAAGATATTTTAAAAATTAAGAAAGTGAATCTTCTTCCCATCTCTCATTTTAGCAAGTACTGTATTTTTAGGTGCAAAGATGAGAAAAATCTCTTGGAAAGTAACACAAGAAGGGTGCACCCTTTGCCATTGCAACATGGGTTGAGCTTAGATTTATGCAGGGTAAAATGTTGATAACTTCCCACAAAATTTATTCAAAGGAAGATTGGAGGCAACCTTAGATCTAACTGTAAAACAGGGTCCATTGGTGTTCAGTGGAGTAATATTCTGCAATAGTCTTATAACTTTAATGCTATTAATCCAAATTAGCTATCAGCAGCCCTGACAACCTGCCCTTCCCTCCCATGTCCTCTAGGAGGAGCCCTGAACCTCAAGCTAAGAACCTCACCTGTGCCACTAGGGCCACAGGATCTCATGGCATCACAGAATGTCTCAGTTCTGTCTATGTAAACCAGGTCATCAAACTACTTCACAGAGCTGATGGGAGCATGAAGGAGGCAGATACAGGGGCATTTATCAAAGTACTCGACACAGCCTGGCAAATGGAGGTATTCAATAAATAAGTCTTTGTTAAGAAAATCAGCTCAGACAAGACCTTCTGAGGAGGGCAGAGACATGAACGACTTCCCTAAATGTTCTCTCAGGGCATCAGGACCCTGGAGGACTCCTTGGAGCTGATGAAAGATAACAGTGCAATATGTTAAGAGAGACTAATTTTAGACCAATGTTGTACACATATTGTTTGGTCAATAGTACATTTCCTGGATCTCAAGTGAAACCAAAATATGTATTTTATTATAATTTTCATTAAATGACTGATGTTTAGAAATAAAAAATATTTTTGCATTATGTTCCTCCCACATTTATAAGCTTTACAAATATTAATCATTTCATTAACTGCATATTAATTTTTCATCAGTGTAACATATTATAAATTTTCCAAGTTCTTTGGGTGTATTAGGTTAAAATGCCATTGACTACATGACTTAAGAGAATTTTATTTTCTCTCAGTTTTGAAGGCTCATATCAAGGTGCCAGGATGGTCAGCTTCTAGTGAGGGCTCCTTTCCTGTCTTGCAGATGATATCTGTATCCTCACATGGCCTTTATTCAGTGTGTGGGAGAAAGAGTGCTGGAGAATGCCCAACAGTGCTCTGGTATTTTTTGTTAGATGAACACTAATCCTATTGGACCAGAGCCCCATTCTATGATCATACTTAACTTTAAATTGTTTTTAATCCAAATATAAATATGTGCTAGAAGATTAGGGGGTTTTGTAATTAAATTTGGGGAGAAGGAATACAACATTGGGAAATTTTTTGTAATATCACATCTATTCATAACTCTTTCAGAATGCAGTCATTGGAGGTATTTTTGTGCAAAAGTTCTCTCTCTTCTAAGAAGGAAAAAACTTTTAAAGATTCTGATTTTAAATATCTTTGAGGATGGTCCCAAAGACATGGGATGTATTTGATCAACCATACCATTAATTTCTTGATTTCTTTAGCTCTACCTGCAAATTGGCAGCCATGAAAGTCATAAAAGTCTAGAAAGAAAACACATTTTGTAATAAATAGATCTACCTCATTACCAAAATCTTCCCCAAATGGTATTCTTTTGAATTTATTTAACCAGATATTTTTGTTGTTGTTCAGCCTACTACAAGATACATTTATTTCTCATTTCATAAGAGTGAATATGAATATTTTTACATAACCAGCTGAAACAAAATAGCAAATTGCAATTTATTTCACACATCCACAAGGAAGTAGATTTACTCTTAACTCATTAAAGTTAGTATAATCATTTCCTATGATAAATATTTTGTTATAACAATATGGAAATTCAACTTTCAAGGTTAAGGGTAAATATCCAGGAAATTCTTAAGATATACTATAAAAAAAGATGATTAGATAATATGTATTGCAGGTATAACCCACTTGAAATTCTAAAGCTATAACAAGAACCCCGGGGGGCATCTGCTTTGTTCTAGAGTGGGCATGTATGCAGACTTGGATAACTTGTAACAGTCTGTGCTTAGACAATATTCTTTATTAGAGTTGAATGCAGCTACTCCTTTCTCCATCTCATCTCAAACCTAAAACCTTCATGTTTATGCAGAGCATTTATGGCCTGCCATATTGAATGTCATAAAGCAGTACTTTTCACTTATGAAGGATCAAAACATCTCAAAGAATGTGCAAACCACCAGAATGTGTGTACCACCATAAATTGGTACAAAATTCATGTATTGTTTTGTTATAGTTTATAGATGGAACATTTTGCTTCAAAACTTTCATTGTGGCAAGTTTTATAGAAAGGAAATTACAAAAGCAAATCCATTTTTTTTTACCTTATAAATCTTGCAGCATATTATCTTCTGTCCCACTCTCTTCTCTCTGCCAAAAGTTATAAAATGTTGATTATGTTCCCTGAGGTACTGCAGTATATACATATATACCTATGTTTAAAATTTTCTTTCCATTCCTTGTTGAGAATTTCTTAATTTTTGCATAATATTCTTGTTCTTTTCCAGAATCCCATCTAGCATATCACATTATATTTAGTAATTATGTCTCAGATCAGCAACTGTTAACCTTCACGTATTTTTGGCTTTCTTTGTTTCTGACATTGTTGATGGAACGGAAGGGTCCTAGTCAGATATTTTGTCAGATGATCCTGTGTGTTCAGAAGAAATAATATAAAGTGGGTCATTAGGAGAGAGAATATAAAATCCCTTTTATATCAATTCAGATCAAGGACAAGTACCATCAGCATGATTATCAATATTGATTTTAAACTTTTATCATCTGAACACGATAGTGTTTGACAGATTTCTCCACTGTGAAATTATTGTGGGCAATTTTTTTCCATATGTTCCACTGGATATTTAATTTTCCTCTTTTTATGCTCTATGCATTGGAAAGAAGTCATGATATGTATGGCCAATTATGCTCTCCCTTTTTGAAGATGGAATATCTACATAAATTATTTAGAATCCTGCACAGAAAATTCATTTATTTTCTCTGTATTGATTTATCTGATCATTTCTTTATATCAGTATGCACTCATGAATATTCATTCTGTGGCATAGGTTATAAAAGAGAACTAATTTGGTTGGCCAAACTGTTCCAATTTTGGCCACTTGGAACTATTTCAGTTTTATGCTTTATGACCCTTTGACTCAACACATCAGTTTGAAATAATCTTGAGTGAACAACATAAAGTAATTACTGAATAAAATAATAGTGTCACTAGAGAGACAAGCTCTTGGATAGAAGAATTTAATAGAATTTATTCTGATTATCTACTCTTAAGGAGATGAGCATAATCCCCCAGGTCCTATGTGGGGACCAGACAGAGAGATTCTTTCCAAAGAGATTACTCTATAAAAGGTGTAAAAGAAAAAATCGTACAGCACAGAAAACTGAAAAATGCTGCCTCTTCCAGATGTTGGAGATCAATGTGAACACTATTAAGTCATGTTGGTGATGTGTGTCCTTGATTTTGTGGGAAGAAAGCAGCATTTCTGAAATCTCCATTCCAATATGAGTTCCATAGCTTTGAATTTAGAAGTCTGCTCACCTTGGGTGAAGAAGAGACCAGTGCCCCTGAACAGCCTTGAGACACCAGCTGTGGGAATTTCCCACAGCCTCTCCCTCTTGTTTATCCTAAGGAACCCTTCCTAACAATGAGTTCTGTTAGGGTCTGTAAACAAGTCAAGATGGCGCCTGGCATTTTGCCAGGGGGAGTGGTTTGTGAGGTGGCACCAGGGAGCCATTAAGTGTGGAGATTCCTTATTGGTTGACTGCTGTATCTAGTTTATGTTAATTAGATAAGCTGTGTGGAATGTATATATACCCCTCCTGTCCTAAAGTAAACGGCTCCCACTCCTGCTGTATCAAGGTACACAAGCCCCCCCCCCCCCCATTAGTTTGCTGCAGCCAGACACTTCGGCAGAGTTCCTTTGACATGTTCCCCTATGAAATAAAGATGGGCAGGCTTTCTCTTTTTTGTTAGGATCAGACTCATCAGGTCTTTCCCACCCATCAAGTCCCCAGTTTAAACAACATTTCTCATGTCCTTTGTCTTTATTTCTTAATATTACTTTTTCAGACTTTTACTTCCAGTGGGCCGACAACTCCAGATGATTTATTTGTTCCCACTTGTGCAGTATAGGTGAGATATAGCATAGTCTAAACACAAGGAAAACGTCAGATACAATGCAATACCTGACCAGTGGTCCTCATAACTGTTAAGAGCTTCAAAAATAAAGGAAATATGAGAAACTATTGCATCTTAAAGTTACTGACCCACAGATACAAGATATGTAGTATCCTCTATGGGTGTCTTGGAACAGGAAAGGACATTACATAAAACTTGTATGAACTTTAGTTGATAACAATGTTAATTAATGTTAATTCATTAATGGCAAGTAGGAACTTTCTTAATGTAAAAATGTTAATAATAGGAGAAATCAGGCTGGCATATATGGAAACTCTACTCTTACCATAAGACAAGACAGAATTTTTTTCTTGTAAATCTCAAACTTTTCCTTAAATTAAAGTTTATCCAAATGCAATAAAATGCACCCAGGTGTAGGTACCAGACAATTAAGGACAGCATTTCTGCCTTGAAGCCAAAGACAATACTCAAGTAAGTCAATCCACAGGAGTCTAGCTAACCCTGCCACACTTGCCATAGGTAAGTATCACCCACAACTCCAGCTTCCTCTTACCACCAATCCTTGGGAGCAACCCTGTGCCTGGTCCTGTGTGGCAGCCTCCTCTCCTTTGAAGCTACAGCAAAGTACTTGCCTTTCATTTGCAGATGAGCTATAATAAATTTACACCCTGCCCTGATAAAATAAAAGGTTAAAAACATAGTAAGTTAAAAATGCATTTAGCACAGCTCAGCTCTGAAACATCACAGCTCAGTCAAGGAGTACACTGTGCTGTCACTTGCACACCCTCAGGGGCCACCGGCTGACTGGGAGCAGCAACTTTCCGCGCGTGACCCAGCAGCACAAGGCAGGATCACACTGCATATTGCTAGCCCTCCGCAGAAGATCAGAATGCATGACTCAAGGTATGGTTTTACTTGATGTGTGTTGGCTTCATACCTTAAAAATATCAAAAATTCTAAGTAGCACCAGCAAAAACTAGAAACACTTGTCTTCAAGTATCACTGTGTCCTGACTCATTGTCAAGTCTTTAAATCTCTTTAAAACAGGGATACCTTACTGACCCTGTGGACAAAGAAAGCCCTAATAAGAAGACATATGAACAGTTGAGGCACAAAGTATTAGAATTTTTGAATGTACACGAGGGGACATTAAAGGATCACTGAGTAAAAATTGATCATCTAAGTATTACTATATCTAGTCAATATTAGTGAATTCAGTCATAAAACCTCTGACAAAAGAAACTGCATTGCCAGCTGGCTGGACTGAAGAGTTCAATCTAATACATACACAAGAAATAGGACTATTTTTACTAACACTTTGCCAAAAAACCTCCCAACTCTTCATGTGGCCAGCATTGTGGTAGAAGAGCATTTGATGACAGCTTTTAAGCCACACCCTCTCTCCCCAGGGGCCTCCAATCTGGGCCAGCTGGTGATAAAGCCCAGTGCTCCCTTTTATGACACCAGCAAGTGGTTTGAGCCATGCCAGCCACATCATCTCTATGGAATCCACACCAGCCCCACACAGCAGAAAACTGCAAGCCCATCCCTGTTACTCCATCTCAAGACATTTTCAAACCAGCTTGAAAAGCTGCCCTCCTCTAAGTAAGCTCTGTTATGTGAACAATAAACCTTTCCCGGGGCTGGGGTTGTGGCTTAGCAGTAGAGCCCTCTCCTAGCACTTGTGAGGCGCTGGGTCCTATCCTCACCACCGACATAAAATACATACATACATACATACATACGTGTGTGTGTGTATATGTGTGTGTGTATATATATATATATATATATATATATATATATATATATATACCTTTTTAAATGCCCTCTGGGGTTGTGGGTTGTTTCACAATCAGACTTCACTTTCAATTAAGCGTAAGTCAATTAAAACTCTGTGGGTGAACATTTGATTATCCCATACTAAAAAAAGAAAGAAAGAAAAAATGAAAAGGTACATTAGAGAAAGAGACAGCAAAAAATATGAAAATAATACATTATAATCAAATTAGGTTTTGGGGGGATATTCATAGTGGACTGAATATTCAAAAATCAGTTGTAATTCACTATGTAAGCAGAATAAAGAAAATAATTTTCTAACATCAATTGAATTGAATTTAAAAAAAAAATCCAGTTTAAAAGAAAAAAAAATAGATGGATGCAGTGGTACTAGAAATCTTTCAATTTAGTGAGACCCTCAGCAACTTAAACAGACCCTACGTTGAAATAAAATGTACAAATGAGTGCAGCTGTAGCTCAGTAGGCAAAGTGACCCCCTGGATTCAATCAACAGTACAAAGCGGGGGAAAGAAAGAAAGAAAGGAAGAAAGGAAGGAAGGAAGGAAGGAAGGAAGGAAGGAAGGAAGGAAGGAAGGAAGGAAGGAAGGAAGGAAGGAAAAAAAAAGAAGAAAAAGGAAATTAAACATTCTTTTTTTTTTTTTCTCAGTAGTGTGGGTTAAACCAATGATTCCACACATGCTTGGTATGCACTCTAACACTGAGGTACATTTCCAGCCTATCCATCTATTTATTTATTTTAATGTTAAATTTTGAGACAGGGTCTCACCAAGTTGCCTAGGCTTGCCTTGTATTTCCAACATCCTCCTACTTCAAGGATCCCTCCAGGTGGATACAAGGGCACTAGGACACATACCATTCTTGAAAAATAAAATGATCAGAAATCAGGAGCTTTTGTAAGTCACAGTGCCTTTCACAAGAACTTACTTCTTATATTAGGTTTGATAGTGAAAGACAGGCAGTGCATCTACTATGGATGTGAAGGCATTTTTACTTGCTCTCTTCATTCCCCTTCAGCACTGCAATGGAGATTCTAGCTACTTGGAGAATAAAACAGAAGTGAAAGACAGGCATATTCCAAAAAAGTAGCTGAATGTCTGTGCTCTGAGATGGCATGATCCTTTATGTTAGAAATCCAAAAGAATCTATAGTAAAAAGCCACTAGAATCTACTTGAGCTAAACTTCCATAAGTTTACCAGCATCAGACAATTCATGGATTTACAATTCAGAAATGCTCAAATTTTCCTGTAATAGCCATGGGAAATTAGAAGTTAAAGTAAAATTAAATACCATACATAATAGCACCAAGAAACATAACAGACAAAAATTTAACAAAATAAGTGAAAAAATATAAAAAGCATTTAAAAATAGCTACAGTAATAAATCTGAAACAATCTAAAGAATAGAATTGAAAGACTGATATTTGTTTAGATGTTAATCATTCCCAAATTCATGCAGAGTGTCAAGTACAATAAAACTTCAAGCACTTTTTGATTAAATAAAGGAAAAAAATATTATTTTTTTAAAAATTTAGAACATTGTATTCAGATACAGCAGTTGGGTATATCATGAAAAAAATGTATATTCATGAAATTTAATTTCAGTTCATGTCCATTACACAGAAATTCAATGAAACAAAATTCAGCACAAAGTTCTAGCCACCTAAATACCTACCTACGAGATTTCCATAAAATTTCTGTGACTAGGACAGTGTGGAGTTGCATAAAGTACAGATATATAGGAAAATGGAACACACTACAAAAATGTAGCCCAAATATATATGTCAAATTCATTTTCAACAACATAATATTAAAGTTCATCAGAGAAAAAAAAAGTATTTTCAATAAATGTTGCTGGAATAATTGGATGTTGATATGCAAAACAACTCTGAAGAATTACTTGAGTCTCATTAAAAAATGAACTCAAAGTTGACTAGAGACCTAAATGTGAACTCACTCTAAAACTTGAAGTATTGGAAATAAATACGTCTGTTAAAAATGGGAGTTACATTATGAATTCTTAGATAGAACCCAAAAAGTGTGATTCAATAAACAAAAATGTATATGTTTACTTTCACAATTTAGAATTCCACTTTCCAAAAAGCACAAACAGAAAAAGTAAATTTATCTGCAAAGATCTATTTAATAAAACAATTATGTCCATAATATATAAAGAACTCTCAAAATTCAAATATAAGAAATTCGATAAAGTAATTGGAAAAGTTTGAATAGTCATTTCATGAAAGATCATCTGAGGATGTCAAATGAATACAGAAAAAGATGTTCAGTATGATTAAGTGTTGGGAAAAAAATAATTTCTCCCCAAATAGTACTGCAAACCTATTAAAATGGTTTAAATACACAGAATATGTACATATTTTATATTTACCCATTTATTTATATATTACTTTATATATGTATTAATTATATATGTGCAATAATATGTACATTATTTGTGCCTAAATATATATGTGTGTGTGTGTGTGTGTGTGTGTGTGTGAACATACATATATCTTTAAAAATCCAAGAGCTACAATTCTGAAGCAACTAGAACTCTCATATATATCACAAGTTCTCTGAAAAACAATTGGAATGTTTTCATAATGATAAACCTGCTTTTATAATATGTCCCAGCTATCCCAAGAGAAATGAAAATTATGTTCATTTGTTTATTCAGAAACCTATATGTACATTCTAATAATGATGTTATTTATAAATGTCCCAAATGGGAAACAATACAATCTCCTACAACTGTCATGAATAAACAAACTCTAGAACCTCCATACAATGGGATATGACAGCAATAAAGAGAAAGAGACTATGGATTCCAACTACATGAATAATTCTCAAATGTTGTAGACAAGTGAAAGTTACAAATCTACATATTATATGATTCAATTTATATGATATATTGGAAAATGTAAAATTATAGGGAAATGAGATAGAGTTTTGATTATAAGCAGCATTGAGAATCTTTGGGATATTGAAACTTGACTTTAACTGAATAAGAAATAGAAATGACATTAAGAAAAGATTTTTGTTTTGTTGTTAACATTATTTTATAGTGTATTAACTCCTTACACATTTCCTACACATAACGTTTATATTACAAATATCTCTCTATATATACATGTATTTTTTAATTCCTAAAGCCAACTTTCGCCCCTTTTGCCAACAAATCAATGTCACAAAATAATTCAATTTCATGACATGTTACAGTTAATACCTTTGTTTACTCTAATAATATTATTATACCCATAATGAATTCAATTACTTGAAAATTATTTTAATGGCTTTATTTCCTTAAAAATTGATATTTATAGGGATGGGGTTGTGGCTCAGTGGTAGAGCGCTTGGCTAGTATGTGTGAGGCACTGGGTTCAATTCTCAGAACCACATATAAATAAATGAATAAAATAAAGGTTCATCAACAACTAAAAAAACAAATATATATATTTATTTATAATGTAATGTTAGAGAGAACATGAGGACCAGAAAAGGAAAATTGGATTTACAGAAGTTAGTATGGGGAATGATGAAAAATGAAAGATAATCTACTAAAACACCATAGTTTCTCCACTTATGTTATTCAAGTACTTTTAAAGGAATATGGCTGACTTTAAAATCCTTTGTCAAAGAGACATTTTTGAAGTTAGATTGACTATTATAAACTTGTATTTTTTCTCTTTACTGATCCCTTAAGGTTAAATCTTCCTTTAAAATTCATAATTGTGAAAATGGAAATTAATTTGAAAGAAACTTAATGTCAATTTAAGCTAAAATAGTAAATTACTTACGTTTAATAAAGTTGTTTAAAATGCTCAAAATATTATTAGGCATATCATTTAAAGAATTCAAATAAATCTTTAAAGTGCTAAGCTTACGAGATTTGCAAAATTAACTTTGTAATTACTGTGTGTCACAAAACACAGTGCTGATAGGCATTTTCCAACTGAATGAAGCTCAGTTTTAAAAATGAACTCTACGCACAGCAGAATATTAGTGGATAATTCCAGCAACACCAAATGTAGCTTGTAAGAATGCATTACAAAATAAATATTTAAAATTTTGTGCAAGATTCATATGGGATATCTTCTTATCTGATTGAATTTTCCACTAAAATATCTACAATAGTTAAATCAAGATTTAAAAAGAAAATGTGATTTGAATGATAACAAAAAGCTTAATTTTCCTCATGAGATTTTTTTCTTTTGTACTATTACTTAAATTGTGACACTAAAATATATCTGAACACATATTCTATCTACTGCTTCATGTCTTACTATTTATTCATTTAGCAGATAATAGAAACGATTACAGTTTGATAATATTTTGCTTGCTTTATATTTGTAAAATTCTGGAATAAACTTAAATTAAAATGTTTAAAGGGTATTCTTGATCTGGTGATTTTTAATATGTTTTTATTTTTTTAAATAAACATTTTTTTTCCTCTTATTATCATGTGACATTTTTCTCAAAATCTAATGAGAAGTTTTTTATTTATAATCCTGTAACTTCTGATAATTCTATAATTTTAATCTTACAAATTTATTAAAATCGAATGTATAATACTATACCAGGGAAATAAAATAGATTGCAAAATTGTTCATGAAATTCAGTTAAAAGGTGTTTCAACTGTTTGAAAGAATTCAAATTTATTTTTCCTTTTTTTGTTGTTGTTGTAAATGCATTGACTAAATTGTAAAGAAAGAATTCTCCATTACAAATTTTCATTATCCATCTCCCACAATCAACAAGTTGGACTTTATATGTTAGTAATGGTTATTAGCATAGATAATATCTTTAAATTAATCTTCCATAAAAGTGTGGACATGAACTGTGTATGTAGAAGTGTTGTGTGATCTTGAAGGATCTGTGACAGGTGTCACCATGGTTCAGAGGAGATGTTGATACATAGTTACAATAACAGCAGCCCTGTAGTGCTGTCAGTTCCTACTGCCCCCTGGGAAAATGTCCAACACCCTCTACCCAAACTCAGCTCATTTCTGACACAGAGCAGCATTCCTCTCTAGTACAAGAAAACTTATGGAATCCCCAACCAAACTTAAATTTCTCAGATCTTTCCTCCATTCTCAGGTTAAGTTTCAGACTTAACCTTTCTTAACTTTTCTAACAATAACTCAAAATGAATGGCTCAAAATTCAGAAACCACAGGAATTTTATCACTAAGGGAAAAAAAGTCTAATTTCTTGTGTAAAAATAGCTTTTGATACCTCATGTAGTTCTAATGTTCACTACACACAGATGCAAAGGGAGACATTCAAAGAAAAAAAAGAGAAGGGAAGACAGGTGACATTGTTTACTATGTTTGTGATCATAACAATGCCCTCAGTGTGTGATCTCCTTCATTTTATAAAATAAAATTAATTCTGACATTGAGGAAGGCAATGGTTGCTTTAAGGGACGTTGTCTCTAAAAAGTACTTTTACACAAATGAATAGATTGAGCTGTGGAATTGACTTATTTTAAAACGTTTTTCTCCTTTCTACATGTGGTCTCCTTTTCAAATAAGGCCTAACAGATGCAAAGCTGCAAAGAAACGTTCTTCAAATAGAAATATGCAAAACTTGGAGACTGAAACAGTAATTCATCCCCTTGGAGGAACTCTTATTCATTAGAATGTAACCTATGTAGTCCTAGATGGGTCCCTGCAGTATGGCCTCTCGTTAGAGGCACCAGGAGTGAAGATTTCCACAAAGTCACAACTTGAGAGCTGGCTCCTCAGTGCCCTTATCATCCAACAGAAGAGTGTGCAGAGGCCCAGGTCTGAGCTGCAGTGGACCGTGACTTTCTTCCAGTGGGGGAACCACACTTTGCTCTGTTCTCTCCCTTTTCTTGGCCCACATGGCTGCTAGCGCCAAGTGGCCTGTAGGAGTTCTTGCTGTCCCTAACAGTGGCCTGGGGATGACTTCAGTGCACCTGAGGAACTAGAACCTGCAGTGCTGTGGAGTGCCCCAGCTCTGCTCCTCTTAGCACCCCAGTTTCATGGTGACTGTCAGCCACAGCAGGTAATATTATCCACACTACCCAGGGTCATTCTTATGCGGTTCTGCTTCTGGCTTAATGCTGCTTTTCCCTGATCTGACTAATTAATGCAAGACACAAGTAGCAAATTGGGATTCCCAGATCCTTTTTTTTTTTTTTTCTGTAACTGCTTAAATTTAGTTAAAAGATTGTGATTCATGAGCAGCATCATTGCAGTTTTATTCACACTAAAATTCAGATGGGAAAATACATTAGAAATGTTATTAATTTTAAAATATCTGAGATGCCTGATTAGACATCTACTGCCACGGTTTATGGAGGAAAAACAAGAACAAATCTAGTCCTAATATAGGCATAAAGATTATTTTGATATAAGAAGTCTTTCCTTTTTGGTTTAAAGAAATGCATTTAAGATGCAAAACAGTTTAGCAGATCTTTTCTCTCCTCCCAAATGTTAATGTGGACCACAGAAAAGGGCTTCTGTGAGCTTTTAATTATTCAGGGAAAAGTAACTTCTCTTTTCAGGCAGGAACTGCTTCCCAGCAAAATCTGAGGTATGATTAGTGTAACAAGGTACCCAGGAGTTAGACTGTCATCTCCACTGAGTCTGAGCAGAACTCCGAGATCTGTGCTTTCTGCTTCAGTCAGAGTTTCATCTGACACTCATGTTGTCATTGTCATTTTTGATTCTAGGTGTCACATCCTTCTTTTGTGTTTGCTTAGACTGTCTGTTTCCTTGCTTCCCAGGGTAAGAGGCCCACTGCCTCTCTGTGTGCCATCTGCGCCACCCAGCAACTGAGGCTAACCCAAAAGAACAATTAGGCTGTCTTTCTGCCAGGTCACATTAATTATGCTGTATCTGCCTGGAACCAGCCTGTCCAGAAGTCTCACACCCAAGTTAGTAATGAGCCAGGAGCGCCTTGACCCTTGAAATCACCCATGGTCTATGACTTTATTACTTCTGTGGTATAAAAAACCCCAGGATTTTTTTTTTTTTGTGTGTGTGTGTGTGATTGATGATAATATGTTTATTATTTATTTGTGAGTTCTAATAAGTTATACATGTTTGATTTGTTTTTTGATACCTTCACTTAGAGAAAAAAAACAACAACAACAATCTCTGGTCCTCTTTTGCTGAGGAAGACCTCAACATTGTATGATTTTCTTTCCCAACTCACCTCCTATACCTTTCATATTCTCACAAGTCTGGACCATTTTCTCTCCTAGGACTTTGCATGAAAATGGATTTTTATGTGTACTTAGAAAAAAAAAGGCAAAGAAGCAGAAGGAGAAGGAAAAGTAGTAAACCCTAAAGATGAATTACTTTTGTTCTGATAGAATAGTTCAACTTGAATAAATTTTGTAGATTAACCTAGTAAGAGTTTGGAAAAAGTCCACTCTTTAATCTTTTTAGGTTAGGAAGAAATGAAGACTTGATGTATCTTTTTTTTTTCAGTGCAATAAGATGCTATACTAAAATCTATACATTTTTGACTATTTTTAACTCTCTTTCTCTCTCACAAAAGCTGCTTGTCCCATACAACTATGTGCAGCCCACCTTAGGGCTATATTATTATCATAGCTAAAGCAGGAGTGTAAACTTTTGGAAAATATTTATATTTGACTGTTCAGCTAAAGACTTGCTCCACAAAGGTGAGGATACTGAAAGAATGGTATGCAATGTTGCTGCCCAGAATTCTGGAGTCCATATTTTAGAAATCAACAACAAAAACTCCCCATGCAACAAGAAATGCCCAAGAATCTCCTGATGCATTCAAATATCTATATTTAATAAATGTACTATTTGTTTATAAATTCTAGTAAAATAAAAGATATACAGATAAAATATTAGTGCTAAAATACACATTTCACATTTTGACTACTTGGAAAAGCTTTTTTTTATCACTGTTCAACATTTTCATAGTTCTCTTATTACTACTAAGAGCCATTTAAGTCCATAATTGTCTCATTTGAGCTCAGCATGGTTACCATTTAAAAGCTTTTTTAAAAAAGTGTCCATACTGCTCCAGTGCATAATAAGCTGTTTGCAATCTTGTGATAACATGGTGAGACCCTCACTTGAGCCCAGAATGACTTGTCTTTGCTCAGTAGGAATGCTACACTGATGCTTTGTATTCCATGCTCTCAGAGGAAGATAACACTGAATTAAAATAGCAACTGAAACTGGATTTATCATTTCAGTTTTCAAATCACAGGTGCTCTGTGTCTTAGATACTAAGTGTTAACTGAAGGTTTATTTCATGTGGACGAACAATGATGTAATTAGAATGTGTCAGTCATTAGAAAATCATATTTATAGTGGTCTGAGATTAAATTTTATATTTGTTTTATTCTTAAATAAAATCTGTGGTTATTCAATTAGGTATTTAAAATATTTTTAAGATGTTAACTGCTACAGGGTGTTTTAAAGTAAATGATTTCTATGACTTTTTGTTTTTGTTGTTGTGGTGGTGTTGATGGTACTGGAGATTAAACTCAGGAGCATGTGACCATTGAGCTACATTCTCATCTCTTTTTAGTTTTCATTTGAGACAGGATCTTGCTAAATTGCTTAGGCTGCCCTTGCACTTGTGATCCTTCTGCCTTAAACTTCAGAATTACTAAGATTACAGGCTTGTGCCACTAAACCCAGCTTGTCCATAAAATTTTAAAAGAAATATATTATTAAAAATGTAGTCAACTGTGATAATAAATTTTTAAAAACAAGCATTTTATATTAACATATATCAACAGAGCTACATATTGTTGTCATGTTATTAATCTGTATTGTAAGTAACCCTAATTTTACATTAGAATATGATTTCAAACCAATAAAAGTTTAAAATATATTTTATATTAGTCTTTTTCTATACAATTACTATTCAGAGAACAGAAAACATGGATGATATGTGAAATTAAAGTGTTTGATTTCAACTCAGTTGACACATCTTTAGTTTTGTGGATGGCTTATTGTCCTGAATAAGTACTTTTTCAAAATAGCAATATCTAAAGGAACAAAATGCCATTACTTTAATTTAGAACTAGGTCATTTAGACCACATGCATATAAAAAGAAAATTCAGATTTCACAACTTCATATAATCCTTTAGATTGTTAAAATTATAAGTAAATGGCAACTTTCTATTTAGGCAACTTTCTCTTTATCTGAACCTTATTCATGACATGACTCAATGTATGAATAGCAATATAAAATCATCTAGGAGACTCATTCAACCTAAATAACTTTTTGGAGTGCATGTATTTGTAAGTCTCAGACAAGCATAGAACACTTTAAATTACTTAAATTTAAAAATATAAATTTTATGTGGCATACTTGCCAAAACGTTTCAACTTATCCAAACAAAAATATTTGATCCTCTACTTTAAAACATACTGTTTGGCATATTTACTACTAAGTTTGGCACCAACTATGTACTGAATAATGCATCTCGTTTTCTCTTTTAATTGCCTTATATTTACATTTTCATACTTACAATTCATTTCTCTCTTGCCTCTTGTTTTTCAGAACTTGATACATATACTGTAACTTGTTTTATTTATGAGACAAATAAAGTGCTTACAGTAGTCATCAGGAGAATCATATTATATCAGAAATTTAATATATGTGGTCCTAAACTGCAAATAATCAACTAATATTTTATAAAATATCTATGAAAAATATGGGATGTATTGGAAAACAATTCATATTTTGGAATTTCTGAAGGCCAGAAAGTTTATCAAATGGCATACTAACACATATTTTAATGGTAAAAATTAAGATAGTGGATAAAAAATTTAGCTACTATTTTCTTCTGTTTACCCTGTTGCTGTTAAATTAAATGCAACTATATAGCTTTATTTTGACCTTTATATTACTATACAATTCAAACATAAGAAGGGGCTTAATTTGTATATAATTGGTATTAATATCAAAATTTTATTTAGTCAAAAGGATGTCTGTTTGGAATGAAAAATGGTATAAATAGTTTTGGAATCACAAAACAAAATTAAATTAATATAAAACATTTTTGTTTACACCTTGAAAAAATATATTGTCTTATTCAATGATTTTCAAAAAAAAAAAAAAACTAGGAAGAAAAAAAAGAATGTTTTATTATGAAATGGATGGTTACTTTTTATAGTCCTTTTTCAATCTCACTTTCATTATAAGCTGTTAACAATATAAGCTAAGTATACAAACCATCAATTTTGAAAATCTCCCTGCCTCCCACATTGCCATGAATGTTTTCCAAGCACAAAGGGCTTGTTTCAGGTATCATTCGAAGGTTTTTAAAGCAGAATGAAATTAAAAACTAAATCAAAATTGCATATAGTAGAAATCATTTCTTGTCTTAATGCTTCAAATGTAAAGCTGTGATTTTCAAATGAGAACAGCTCTTATGATTTATGCATTATACTTAAAGTAAAATATATTGCTCACTAAATTATTTCAGACTCATAAATGTTAAGACTTTTTAATCATATATTTTGAAAATGATTTATATTTTTTAAAAGATGAATATGCAACTGTTTGGATAGTGATATTTTCCAAGTGACATTACAAATAAAATAAGATGGTTTTTAAGCACACGCATCATTACCCAGTTAAATTTTAATTTCAATTCATGGTTAGTGAGAGGTTTCTTAATATGTTGCAGTGGGGATTAAACATTATATCATGCACCAGATGCAAAAGAACATTTTTTCTTTAATAAGTCAGAGTTTGTATGCACTTCCTATTTCTTGATTAATGGAATATCAAAATTACTATGCATAATTTCTGTATTTCTGCAATTGTATTATTAAAATTTAACTTAATATAACTTCATTTTATTACTAAAATAAAATATAACTCAGTTTTGCTATGGGTAAAAATAAAACTACTAATATTACTTAAGGTAATTTTTAGAAGGAATAAAATTATATAAAGTCATATATTAACAGACATATCCACGTTTATATTGACATAAATTCCTCTTTGTCTATATTGAGAGCTGTTGAGAGATATAAAAACCAATTCTTTCATTAAAAAATAGAACTTGACCTCAAGCCAAATTTTAACTGCTAATTTCAAATATTTTTTAATTTTTTTTTTCATATTTTACAGACATCAAAATACCATGTAGTTAATACTACAGATAATACTTTTATTTTCAAAAATGTAGAACAAGAAGAGTTAGGATAAATCATTAAAAAGTTTTCAATCTTAGAATATTATTTTATGTAGGTTTTAGAAGTAACAACTTCATAAAATACACTTTTAAACAGAAAGATGACATGTCTACTTGTTGAATATATAGCATGTAAATGATAGTAATAAGTGTGTATGTGTCATGATGTAACATACATCTAGAAAAATAACTTCAACTAAAAATGATTTCTTATATTAAGTGACTTTGAACTTTGTGGAGATAGGCAAATGCCAATTTGAAATTAATTAAATATATGAGAAACTATTATATGACATCGGCTTCCTGATAAATATGAAAAAATGAGATTAACATAAAGTGAGTTGACAGATTAAAGTAGATTTATTTCATACTTTCACATTCTCTTTTTCTTAGAGAAATAAAGCTAAAACACCATCTAAGTTATTTTGTTATTGATAATAGTTATTTTCAGGGGATTATATCAGGGGACACTTCTGATTCCCATATCAATGGGGCACTGTTGACTGTTTTCTCCAACTTGAAATTCTGAATTCCTTTGGTTTCTATTAAATCATTGTTTCCTACCTCACCTTCCTTCCGTTTTCCAGTGTTCCATGTCTCCTCTTTCATTCAGTCTTTAAAGGGATGGAGCATTAAATGAACTCAAACATTTCCTTAACTCTTTCTATATGAGTACCGATAAAAAAAAATCAAAGATTCCACCGGACTCTATATCATATAGCTCAAAAAGAAATACTGGCAGAATCTTGCCTGAGATTGAAAATATAATTATTTTAAGGATACACAAGACGTGAATATTATGTCCTGAAGTTAACTCACGGTGGTTCTCCCCAAACTTTTACCTCATTTTTCCATCTTGCTTAATAAAACATCGTGAGATCAGTTACACCATAAGAAACCCACTCAAGAACTAATTACCAAGTCACTTCTTCGATTTCTGCAATTGTTCACTAACCCTGTTGCTGTTTCTACTTTCTTCACATTCCTCATACTCCTCCTCTTTATCACAGGTAATAGTGCTAGTTTCAGATCATGACCTATTTCTGCCTTTAATAACACAAAAACACAGCTTGGGAAAGTTGCTCAGTGTTAAGAGTGTTCACTTAGCATGCATGGGTTCAATTTCTGGCACATTTAATAGTAGTAACAGAAAATCTAATCAATAAAAACATGTAATTACAAGCTACAAATAATGTCTATAATGTTGGCTAAAAGTTATTGACTGTGTCCTAAGGCCCTCACAATTTCCAGGTGCTTGTGTGGATGGTCATGCTTCCCTCACTGCTCTGTGTGTTAGGATTTCTCATTTCACAGATGAGGACACCCTAACCCTTCATAATTAAGTTCCTGCCCATTATCACTCAGTAACAAGAGGTGGAACAAAATGGGAAACCGGAGTATCTGGAATTCCGGTCCAAACACTTGATATCTCTAAGATATCTCCCATGAAAAATGTTAGGTTGCTTGGTGTGGACGCTAACATCTTCCATGATGAAATGGCTCCTCTCCCTCATAGACCTGACCATATTCTCTCTGTAGGCCTCCATCCCTCTCCCTCTTTCTTACTCTTTATGCAGAATTCAGCTCTATTATTGTCTGGTCTGTTAATACATTTTTGATTGACTAGAGCTTGGTTCATCAAGTTTTTCCTTTATTTTAAAATTTGTTCTAATTAGTTATTCATGAAAGTAGAATGCAGTTTGACACATCATACATAAATGGAGTATAACTTCTCTTTCTTCTGGTTGTGCACGAAGAAGAACCACACTGGTCGTGTAGTCATATATGCAAGTAGGGAAATAATCTCCAATTCTACTCTCCTTCTTACCCCCATACCCCTCTCCTCCCTTCACTCCTCTCTGTCTAATTCGGAGTCACTCTGTTCTTCCCTAGTCACCTCCATTTTGCATTCGCATCTGCATATCAGAGAAAACATTCGGCCTTTGGTTTTTTGGAATTCGTTTATTTTACTTAGCATGATATTCTTCAGCTCCATCCATTTACTAGCAAATAGCATGGTTTCATTCTTATTTAAGGCTGAGTAACATTCCATTGTGTATATATACCATATTTTCTTTATGTTTTCATCTGTTGAAGGACACCCAGATTGGTTCCATAGTTTAGTGAGTTGAATGGCTTTTATAAAAATTGATGTGGCTGCAACATGGTAGTATGATGATTCTAAGTCCTTTGGGTATAAACTGAGGAGTGGGGTAGCTGAGTTAAATGGTGGTTCCACACCTTTTGAGGAAATCTCTACCTTCCATAAAAGTTTTTCTTTTGCAAGCAGTCTATTATTGTTTTTGTGGTAATGAACTTACAATATTCATATAAATTTCTAATTCATTTAGTACAAAATGGCATAGGGACATGTTTTATTTAGCACACTATAGATGCTCAATAATATTTGTTAAATGAGTTCTAAATTTCTCAATTACAAATTTTTAATTATAAGACCATGTCAATAGTATAAAATAATGTGCTTCATTGTAACATTTCTATATATTAAGCTGATTATATTCACCCCATTTACTACCTTTTCTTTACATCTACCCTCACTCAACTTAATTCCCTTCCATTTCTCTAAAAGTTCCCCCTCATCTTTCATGTTGTCTTTTTTTGTCTTTCTTTCCTCATATGAGAAAAAGCACATGGTTTTCTTTCTGAGTCTGGCTTATATTGCTTTACAAGGTCATCTCCATGTCCACCCATTTCATTCACTAATATGCAAATGACAGGGATTTCTTTATGTCTGAATGGAATTCCATTATATATTTCATCATATATCACATTTATATATATAATATTTTTAAATTTATATAATATAAAATATAATATTTATATAATATAGTCAATATTTATATATCACATCATATATATATATATCACTTTTTAAATCCATTCATCCATCAATGGGCATCTAGGCTGATTCTACAACTTGGTTATTGTTTTGAGTGTCATGATAAACATGAGAATACAAGTCTCTCTTTTTTATGCTTTGACTTTTTCAAATATATGCTCAGGAGTTGTCTAGGTGAATCATATGTAGTTCCTTTCATTTCATTTTATTTTTTTAAGGAACATCCATACTGTTTTATTGGGTGTTGCATTCCCAGCCACTGTGTATAAGAATTTCTTTTCCTCTACATTCTCACCAGGATATATTGTTATTAGTATTTTTCTTCTTGGTAGCAGCACTCTAAATGGGGTGAGATGGAATATCAATATAGAGAACATCTTGTTGTTTTTCTTCCAATGGCTCCACAGTGTATTTTGCAGCCAGATATTGTGATACCTTTAGCTTTATTCTTGTGGCTCAGAATTGCTTTGACTACTCAGGGTCTTTTATTTTTTCATATAAATTTTAGGCTTTTTTTCTAGCTCTGTGAAGAATGTCATTGTTATTTTAATGGGGAATATACTTTGATTGTAGATTGTTTTCAGCAATATAACCATTTTAACAATATTTATTCTCCCAAAGCATGAACATAGAAATTGCACTTTCTAGCATCTTCTTCAATTTAATTCTTCAGCATTTTGTAATTTTTTTTTATTGTAGAGGAGTTTAAATTTCTTCATTAGGTTTATTTTTAGGTTTTCTTATTTAAGTTTATTTATTCATTCTAATTTGTTACATATGAGAGCAGAATGCATTTCAATTCATAGTAAACATATAGAGCACAATTTTTCATGTCTTGGTTGTGCATAGACTCATACATTTTGTGTCTTTATACATGTACTTGGGGTAATGATGACCATCTCTCTCCACCATCTTTTGTACCCTCCATGGCTCCTCCCTTCTCCTTCCTCCCTTTGCCCAATATAAAGTTCCTCCATTCCTTCCATGCTCCCATCCTCCATCTCCATTATGATCAGCATCCTCATATCAGAGAAAACATTTGGCAGTTGTTTTTTGGGGGGATTGGCTTACTTCACTTAACATAATATTCTCCAACTCTATCCATTTACCCACAAATGCCATCATTTTATTATCTTTTAATGCTGAGTAATATTCCATTGTGTATATATACCACATTTTCTTTATCCATTCATCTACTGAAGGACATTTAGGTTGGTTCCACAGTAAAGCTATTGTGAATTGTGCTGCTATAAACATTGATGTGGCTATTTCCCTGTAGTACGCTGTTTTTAAGTCTTTTGGGTATAAAACGAGAAGTGGGATAGCTGGGTAAAATGGTGGTACCATTCCGAGTTTTCCAAAGAATCTCCATACTGATTTCCAAATTGGTTGCACATATTGCAATTCTACCATCAATGTATGAGTGTGCCTTTTTTCCCGCATCCTTGCCAACACTTATTGTGGTTTGTATGCACAATAGCTGCCATTCTGACTGGAGTAAGATGAAATTTTAGAGTAGTTTCAATTTGCATTTCTCTAATTGCTAGAGATGTTGAACATTTTCTCATATATTTATTGATTGATTGTATATCATCTTCTGAGTAGCATCTGTTCAGTTCCTTGGCCCATTTATTGACTGGGTCATTTGTCTTTTTGGTGTTATGATTTTTGAGTTCTTTTTTATATCCTAGATATTAGTACTGTATCTGATGTGCATGTGGTAAAAATTTGCTCCCATTCTGTAGGCTCTCTATTCACTTCACTGATTTTTTTTTCTGAGAAGAAGCAGAAAAAGCAGTTGTGAAATTTATCTGGAAAAATAAGATACCCAGAATATCTAAAATAATCCTTAGCAAACAGAGTGACATAGGTAGCATCACTCTACCAGACCTTAAACTATACTACAGAGCAATAGTAACAAAATTGGCATGGAATTGGCACCAAAATAGACTTGTTGACCAATGGTACAGAATAGAGGACACAGAGACAAACACACAGAAACACATTTATGTCTTACATTAGGCAAAGGCACCCAAAACATATTGGAAAAATGATAACCTCTTCAACAAATGGTGCTAGGAAAACTGGAAATCTATATGCAAAAAAAATTAAATTAAACCCCTATCTCTTACCATGCACAAAACTCAACTCAAATTGGATCAAGTACCTAGGAATCAAACCAGAGACCCTGAGTCTAATAGAAGAAAAAGTAGGCCCAAATATTCTTAGGTTTACTTTTTCCCTTTATTTCTTTGAGTTTTGTGAATGGGATTGCTTTCCTGATTTCTTTCTCAGCAAGTTTATCATTGATGTACAAAAGAAAGTCACAAATTTTTGTACCTTGATTTTTCATCCTGTTATCTTACTAAGCTTACCTGTTCTGAGTAACATTTGGAGGACTCTTTAGTATTTTCTGGGTATAGAAAAAATCATGTGCCAACAGGACAATTTGACTTCCTTCTCTCATTTTTATATCCCTCTTGTTTTGTATCCCTCTAGCCTAATTGTCCTGCCTAAGATTTCTAGTACTATATTCAACATGTGTAGTGAGAGTGGAGGATCTTACTTTTCCTGCTTTTAGAGAAAATGTTTTCAGGTTTTTCCCACTTGGTATAATATTGGTTCTGGGTTAATCATACATAGTTTTTATTATGTTGAGGTATGATCCTTTTTTACTTAGTTTATTCAGGATTTTTATCATGAAGGGATGGTTAAATTTACTGAAATTATTATTATTATTATTATTATTATTACTATTACTATTATTACATTTATGGAGGACGTAATTTTAATTTTTTTCTCTAGCAATTGGATTTTTTCTCTAGCAATCTATTTTAGAATATGGATGCCTTAGAGATACTGTATTTCTTATTATTTTTATCACATAGTCATCTTAATTCATGATCACAGGGGTATATAGGTAAAAGATCCAGAAGTAGTGAGCTGAATGTACCTTTCCATCATGGAAGGTGTGAGAGAAATCCCAGGTATAAAACTTCCTTGCTATGCTTATACAAGCTCTGCATTGTTTCATTGTTTATTATTTATTTTTAATTAATTTTGGGGGGAGGTACCAGGGATTGAACTCAGAGTCAGGTCATCATTGAATAACATCTGCAGCCCATCTTTTTTTTTTTTTTTTTTTTTTTTTGAGACAGAGTCTCACTAAATTGATTAGGGCCTCACAAAATTACTGAGGCTGTCCGTGAACTTGTGATCCTCCTCCCTCAGTCTCCCAAGCTGCTGGCATTACAGGCATGCACCACTGCACCTGGCTTCAAATGTCTATTTATTTTGAATCCATAAAATGTTTTATTCTATGTGAGGTGAACAATTTAAACTATCCGAAAGTTTCCAGGACTTCACTTCTAGAATTAACAAAGGTTAATTTTAGTATGTTTTCAGAATTGCAAATCCTCATTTACAATATCATTTGAAGCAATTAGCAACTTTATATGCTAAGCATCTGAAGTTTCATAAAATTCTGAACCAGGAATCAGATTCCCATCAGAAAATAGATGGAAACATTATGAATAAAACAATGAATATAGAAATGCAGATTCTATTCATTAAACAGTATCCATCATTTCTAATCATTATAATGTAAAATTAGTGTGATATATTAATCATAGAAGATATTCTCTTAATTAACATTGGCCAAGATAAATAATGTTATATTAAACTGTAAATTTAAAAAATAAATAATTGAACAAAAACTTCATTTGGATATTGTGTCAAACTACTTTCACTGGCTAACTAGAGTTACAGATCTGGGAGACTAAGGAAATTCATTTAATTGTCCTGTTGATTTTGTTGTATTGTAATAGATATCTATACAATGAAATGAGTTCTTACTTTCTCAATATTTTGGTTATTATTTGTGAGTAGCAAACCACCCACAAACTTATTAAATTAAAATACCAATTCCTTTATTATACTTCATAATTGTATGTGTCAGAAAACTGAGCAGAACTCAGCAAGAAAATTCTACTCCACATTGCAAAAGCTAGAATCACCCAGTGATATTCAGATGGAGCCTGACCTGGTCTCCAGGTCCAAAGACAGATGAACTCTCATGTCTTGATAGATATGAGTGTACAGTTAAACTCATACAGGACCTTCCTGCCTCTCAGTGTGGTCTCAGCACCTTTCCCTGGATCATCTTCCAGTATCAAAGCCTTATAATGCTTCTTCTCAGGGATACAAGAGTGAATGAGTACCCAAGTAAAGACTGTGGCTTCCGATGACTTAGTCCAAGAACACATACCTACCACATTAGTTAGTCAAGCAAGTCCCTACTAAGCCTAAAGATAAAGGAAGAAATACTCTAGTTGATGAATTAGGCTGCACATAGTCTTATGGATACCAGCAGCTTTTGTGACAGAGAAGAGAATGGACATAAGAGTTCTCTGGAAATATCCTTCTATGGTCAGTGCCTCACAACAAAAAACTTTAGGCCACAACTCAAATATTCTAAGATTTCATTAAGAATTACTTTAATGTTTTTTTTTTCACATACAACCATAAACATATTTACCATTTGCTACATATATATGCATGTATGTATGTATATGTGTTCATATTTATTTTATATATGTAAATAAAGCTTGGTGCATAGAAAATTTCTCCACAGAACAGGCTATCAAAATTTTCCTCTGAAGAATATCCTCAAAATGTCATACACATAAAATTTATTCTATGTATGCTTGATTTCTACTTGAAGCCAAACTTCAGTCTTTATATTATCTGATGTATTTCTATTCTCCATCTCTTACAGTCACAGATGGCTAAAATTTGAAGAACAAAAAATTACGACTTAAAAAAAAATCATAAACAAATGCAAGCACATTTGAAATTAAGTCTGGAACAGCTGAAATATTTTTTTTCTTCTTTTCATCTACAAATCCCAAAATACTTTTGGCCAGAGAATATATGTAGAGGGTGTGTATAACATCACTGTACTGACTCCTTAACACTCCTTTTCTCTATGCTTTTAAAAATACATAATTTCCTTTACTGTTAGGTTTAATTTTCTACTAAACTCCTCTATCTAATATTCTCCAAATTTTTCATTTACAAGTTGTAGAATTTCCTTCAATTGGTATTATTTCCAAGAGGTATTTATATATAATATAATAAAAATTGTGTCAATAAGTTAAAACAAATCAGTGGTTCTTTTCAGCATATTCCTTCACCAATAAATTACACATAAAATGTGCAATGTGACCAAGTACCTTTGAAATATATTAATCATGGATCCTGGTTTAAACCAGAAATATGATTTGGCAACTAATAACTTTAGAAATTATACTCTGAGCATATTTGTGTTGTAAAAAATGTCAACATCAGCAGGATGATTATAATTATTTACTGTAAGAAATTTCCAATGTATCCTTGCATTATTAAAGTTAACTTGATCAATATGCTATTTCTTTATTTTTAATTTGAGCAATGATGGATTCAGTGTGAAAAATTTTTGTTTACAATTTTTACATCCAAGCTTCAAAGCACTATTGCATTTGTCTGGTTTTGCAAGTTTATAAAAGACTCATGTCAATATAGAAGAACCATTTTCTCTTTCTATATTAACTTCTAATGTAAAATTTTTTATGTGTTTTATTTGTTTATTAGAAATTCTAGAATCATTTCTGAGTTCCCAGATTTGTTTGGGATTTTCAACCTACTAACAATCTATTAATGCTTATTTTAATTTTCATGTTTTTTATGTTTTCTAGAATCAATCATGATAAGACATATTTTAAGAAAATTCTTCACTTTGTGTATCATTTAATCAGTACTGAATTAAAACAGAGGAAATCATAAATAATCGTAATTGCAAGATTGACTATAAAATAAACACCTAGGTTCCCATGAGCCAGTTAAAGAAAAGGGATATTACTTCCATTTTGAAAGTGCCTTTCTGTTCTTTCTTTATTCACAGATTTTTCTCCACAAAGCAAAAATTTATTAATGTTAAGACACATATTCTTTCATTTTGCTTTAAAATGTTAGTTTTTATGTGTGTAACAAAATGTTATTTTATATGTAACCATATAAAGTAAAGCTAGTTTCCCATGCTTTGGACATTATTATTTTGTTATAGGAAGAATGACACCTAACCCCAAAGATCATATCACATTCTGAACTCTGTCACCAGTTAATTTATTGTTACTTGACAAAGGGGACTTTGCAGATAAAATTAAGTTTATGATCCTCAAACTAAATAGATTACCTGGATCACCTTATGATTCTATGAATTTATATGAGCTCTTAAAAGCTCACAACTTTTTCTGGTTGGAGTCAGAAAAATGTGGCAACAGAGTTTTTAAGTATGGAGAAATTGTGATGGGCGTTTTCTGTTTGAAAACAGTACTTGGTAGGAACTCAGAGAAGGGAATGAATTCTGCCAATAAGCATTCAATTTAGAGAGGACCTCGAATCCCAGATGAGAAGTATAGATTCTCTCTCACCCTAATTTTAACTCAGTGAGGCCTTAGGCTGAGTTTCCAACTGAGCTTATAAACTTTTGATCTAAATTAATCACAAAATAATAAATGGGTGTTGATTTTCCACACAAACTTTTGATGATTCCTAGAGGATCAATAGAAATTTGATCAGATTGATTTGTACTTCTGTGCACAATTTTTTTTAATTTTTATGTTTACTGATAATAATATTCTATTACATAACAATCATACAGTTTATTCATTCCATGTGTTGTGATTTAGATATGAGATATCCCTCACAAGATCATGTGCCAGACAATGCAAGAATTTTCAGAGTTGAAAGAATTGGTTTATGAGAGCTATTACCTAACCAGTGCTTTAATTCATTATATCAACTGAGTGGTACCTGTAGGCAGGTGTATCGTAGCTGAAGTAGGTGGGTCAAGAGGGGTGTGCTTTGGGGGCATATTTTGTACCTGTCTAGCAGAGCTCTCTCCCTCTTCTTCCTGACTGCCCTATCCTGCCAAATGCCAATGTCTCGGCTTGGCACAGAATCACGAGCCACCACACACCTTTGTAGGTTCAAACAGCAATTCTTTATTCCCGATCTCACACCAGCCTCCACACACGTTCAGGGGCAATCCCTAATATGCCCGTCCCCAAATCCTACTCCAGGAGGCTTTTTTCAAATCCCATTTGAATCTCACGAGAACTCAACGGGAACAAGCAGCAGGAACACCCTAATCCCAGCAGCAATAATCTTCAACCTCAACTTCCCTAAAACCCATATTCTTAAACTGGGAACACCCTAAACCCAAGGACCGGGATACTTCCTCAAACCTGCAGGATACTTCCTCAAACCTGGATCCACCCTCGATCACCTTGAGCAGGGTCATCTTACTAAAGCGTACATGCAATGTCCCATCGAATGTCCTCTAAGCAGCATGGGGTACGCTGGCAAGGAGATTTTGATGTGTCATACCTACTTGGTAATGGCCCTCAGCACTATCCTAAGTGAGTTCCTCCTCCACAACCTTTGCCATGATCTTCTGCCTCACTGCTGGCCCAGAGGAGTCAAGTTGGCTGTATATGGGCATGAACCTCTGAAACCATGAATAAAATAAATTTTTCCTCCTCTAAAATTGTTCTTGCCAGAACTTTTGCTCATCGTGATGAGAAAGCTCAATACCATATTAATTGATAAGTGCAATCCTTTTATTTATTTGCTACTAGGAGCAATGTGTCTATACATAGTTACATGTCTATCATCTACCTACATGTAAAAGTGTTTCTGTGGGGTATAAGGCAGGGAGAATCAATCAATTGTTGGTTTTTTCCTCTATTAAACTTTATATTATAGTTCTCATTCTTAACGGTTACGTAAAATTTTATACTCCCATTTTTTATTGGTTCTTTCTAGACATACATGACAGTAGAGCATGTTTTGATATGTTATACCTATATAGAATAATTATAACTTGTTCCAATTAAGATCCCACTATGTGGCTGTACATGATGTGGATTTACATTGGTCATCTATTTATGTATGAGGATAAGATAGATATGTTGGATTCATTCTATTGTTTTTCCTATTCTCATCCCCCCCTGCCTTCCCTTCATTCCCCTCTGTTTAATCCGGTGAACTTCTAATCTTCCCCTCCCTTTTTGTGGATTTCCATCCATATATCAGAGAGAATATTCTGCCTTTGATTTTGGGGGGACTGGCTTATTTTACTTAGCATGATATCATCCAGTTCCAACCATGTACAGGTAAATGCCATATTTCATTCTTCTTTGTAGTTCAGTGATATTCCATGGTGTATAATGTGTATAAGACCTTTTCTTTTCCTATTTATCTGTTATAGGTATCTGCATTCATTCCATAGCTTGGATGTTGTGAATTGAGATGATGTGTCACTGTAGTATGCTCATTTTAACTCCTTTGGATATAAACCAAGGAGTGGAATAACTAGGTCAAATGGTATTTCCATCTAAGTTTTCTAAGGAATCTCCCTGCTGTTTTCCAACTTGCAGCCCCACTAAGAATGTATAACTGAAACTTTTCCCCACATCCTTGCCTACGTTTATTGTTTCTTCTACTGCTGATAATTTTCATTTTTCCTGGGGTGAGGTGGAATCCCATCTCTACATTGATAAGCTTGCTTAATTTTTGATATCTTTGTCAAAATCATAAGTGTTATTCCAATTTAATTGTGACTTTGAGGTCTACTTAATGCATCTTGGTATGATTTTAGTTAATATTCTTGATTACTAATAAAGATGAAAGTATTTCTGGAAAATACAAGCATGCACAATATATAACTACCTCTCCTGTGTTTTTTAAACTTTTTCTTAATGATTCATATGTGTTCATAAAGATTCTTGATATAATATTTTTGGTATTATTATTTTTTACCTATAGTTTGTCCTTTTATTCACTCCAGGAAATATTTAACAAAGAAAGCAGGTATTAATTTTAATATAGGATATATTAAAATTCATATCTTTCCATGGGATTTGTAATTGTGTCTTCTGCAGAGAGATAGCACTAAAATCATAAAGATATTCTAGAGGTATTTTAAAAATATATATAATCTTAAAGATATATATATATATATATATATATATATATATGCATATATATATATACACACACACACATATATACATACATATATATGTGTATATATATATATATATACATATATATATATATATTTCATTAGATAAAGCATTTTCTAAATTTACTGCATGTTTGAAGATATTTTGGTTGTCATTCCATGATGTTTATCAGAACTTCTTGTTTTCCTGTCCTGAAATATACTCAGATGTTAACTTAGTGAAATTTTATAGTGAATAATTGTTCAATGTCTTTGCCCGTTTTTAAATGACAATTTGCATAAATAAAGTTCTATTTCCTACAGCATTTGAAGGTGTCTCATGTTTCCATGTTGCTGCTGAGGTGTCTGCCATCAGGCAAACTATTACTTTGTTGAAAGACATGAGTCCTTTCTACCTGGTTACTTTTAACATATTCTTTCCCTTTTATGTTTTGTAACTTTGCTCTGAGGAATGGAGATGTGTCTTTCTTATTGTTTAATTTGTTTTGTGGAATGTCCCCCAAAGGCTCAAATGCTGAAAACATGCTCCTCAAGGAGCAAGGTGCAGAGATGGGGCTTTTAGGGAATGAGTGGACTATGAGGACGTTAACCTCATCAGATTATTAGCCCAATGATGGACTTGAATGTTTTATTAGGAGATGGTAGAAACGCTAGGAGGTGGGGTTTAGTTGGAGGAAGTACATCACTGGTTCATTTCCTGAAAGAGTTCTTTTCCCCCTTGTCCTTTCTGTCCCTCCCTCCTCTTTCTCTCTTCCTCTTTCTTCCCCCCATTCCCTCTCTCTTCTCCCCTTATCCTTCCTGTTATAAGCTGAGCAGCTTTTCTTCACCATGATTTTCCATTATGATTTTCCACCATGATGCTCTGCCTTGCAGCTGAATGATCATAGATTGACACCACTTTAACCAGGAGTCAGAATAATTCTTCTCTGCCTGAAGTTGTCTGTGTCAGGCACTTTAGTCAACAACAAAACCTGTGTAACAAAGTACTATACTGGTAAATTAACTCTCCAAAGTAAAATCCCTGCCTGGTGCTCTTTGCCATGGTCCATTAGGTAAATACACCCACCGTGGCAAGTTCAGTCTACCAGTGTTGTAAGTGATCAGCTGCCAAATTTTTAAATATTTACCTGACCTGTGAGATAGCATGGGCTCACCAACATTCCACTGCCTTCTTCAGTTTACTCTGTAATGGTCTCTTTTTACTTCAAAAATCTAATTTTATCAATTTTGGAACATTTCATTGTTGCTTTGTAATTTATCTCTCTTGTCTCTTCCTGAAATTTGAAATATACATATATATTTAAAACATATCTCTCTATATATATTATACCTTTTTACTTCATCCTCTTATCTCCCATGACCCGTCCTTTCATGAGTGTTGTCAATGTTACTTAGTAAATGATTTATTACAAACTGTCTTCCAACTAAGTAAACATAGTTCAGCTATAATCTTTTAATAAACCCAATCAACTATTCTTATTACTGATTTTATTTTTAATTTAAAGAATCAGTTTGGTCAATTTTACAAACATGACTCCACATTTTGATATTGTTTTGGTTCTTACTTTTGTATTTAAGTGTTCGTATATTTAGTGTACTGACTTCATATGTTGTCTGACAATGCCATATCAGTATGTCCTGATTTAGTTTTCTGTTGTATGTCCTGGTTTAGTTTTCTGTTGCCTGCTTTTCTACTCATTCTTATTTGGGTGATTTTTTTACTTCTGGACTGAAATCTCATGTTTGCCATTCTGTGATTTGTAAGAATTCTGAAGAATGTGGCTTAAATCTGGGTTCTTTCATAGAAATTTGCATTTAATTCCTCCATATTCTGATTGCCAAAAACAATATCTTCAGATTGTTTCCTGGGTTTTGAGTTTCCTGGATCATACCCATCATGAAAAGTCAGGTGGCCAATTCATGTGAGCTCCAGCTGAATTTGCAGATTCTTAGAAGAAATTATTTTATGGTACCCTCAATTTTAGGGTCTATAATTTATGAGTTACCTTGCAGAATTCCAATGCCAACACAATTTTTTTTTCTTACCATCTTTTCATTCAGGTTGCTCTCCATCAATTTTCCTGGCTTTTTGTAATGTTCATTATTATAATAGCTCATCTAATGACAGCTAAATATTTTGTGTCCCAAAAAAATTAATATCCAAGTCTCCAAGTTTTGGTATTGGTAAAATCCTGTAGGACAACCTTTGGCCTAGGTGCTTTCTTTGAACTATTTTGAAGTCTTGTTCATTTCTCTACTTGATTATTATTTTTACTTGATTATGCCCTCAGCAAAAATATAACAATATTTTGTTATATCAAATTCATCTTTTATAAGTGTCTCTAGTGGGTGAGTTTTTAGAATATTTAATCTGACACGTTGCCAAGAGCAGAAGTAATAGTGTATTTTTAAATGCAAATAAATGACAGCTAAAATAAATTAAAGAATTATACAGACAGTAGCAGATTCAGTGAGTGATGCTGATGACACTATGCATATATGTGAAAAGGTAGAAGCTGTTTATTGCTACTGACCTTTCCTTTGAACATAATGTGCTTATAATGTTGTAGTTATAGTTTTGATAATGTCACTTGAATTCAGGCTACAATTCTTCACTCAAATAAAATATCCAAATCAATGTTTTATGTCAAAATTCTTTGTACTTCAGATTCCATTCTAAAAATCCAATGTTTAATGTGAACATAATATAAAGGTATAAAGAAGCTTACAATGGAACAACATAAATATGGATTCATTCTTCTAAGGCATGAAAGGCCTAACTTTGTTTTACAAAAAGCATTTGCATTCAGTATATGCTTATAATGATGGATTTATTTAAAAATATGTATATCATCCCAAACTTTTCTATACTTAAGAGTTGGAATGCGATCTTATTGTAGTTTTGGAAATTTTTATTGATTATTTCTTTTTGTTCTAACTTTATGTTGAACCCTCCAACAACATTTTAGAGAAAAAAAGTGATAGTAGTATTTTGCATTTAAATGAGCTATATTTCATTCAATTTAGCACTATTTATAAGCAATAGATTAGGTCATTTTGATATAGATTTCTAATTGTTAGTAACTTGTTAGACGTCTAGACATAAATATTCAAAGAGATTAAGGGACTTTTGTCTGCTAGTTATTTATCTTTTACTCTTGTATTTAGTTATTTACTTATTACATAGGAGTGAGCCTATAAATTATTGTTGAAATGAACTGAAGCTATGGTAACCTCTTTATAAATGTTTCTTGAATATTATCTGATAGTATTTGAAAAGTGAACTAAAAAGACAAGTTGGGTTCTAGTTTTTGAAATCATTTGTACAGACACCATAGCATTTTGAAAATCAAGAAAATCATGGAACAGCTCAGTATGTCCTTATATAATGAATTATAGAATTATGTTTAACAGAGTTTCTGATGATGTTTATATTTACATTGTTCAATCTGGATTCCAGTTGTATATATAAAATGTTTTCTAGAAATAACAAAGAAGCACCCTATGACCAAGTTAAAATTATAAAAATAATTTTAAAAACAATAATTCCAAAAATTTCATTGTACAGTTTCTAATGGATTATAAAAAGTTTAGTTATTTATTTCATTGACTAGGCTACAGCACCCAACGAGGCCCCTATAACTGTAAATTTAAATAAAAATACAAATCAGTAACTCTGTATTGTCATTTGAGCTCCTGATACAGTTTTCTTGTGTATTCTAATGGATTTTCAATGCATAAAATTGTGTCACTTGTAAGTATATATGACTTTACTAACCCATTTCTTGTTCCTTATGCTTTTTGTTCATTCTTTTTCTTGCCTCACTTTCCTGCCTGGATTTCTAGTCCACTATTGACAACCAGGGGTGAAAGTTTACATTCTTTATCATTTCTTGGCATTAAGAGAAAAGTTTCCAATCTTGCATCACAAGGTATGATGTTAGTTGTGAGTTTTACGTAAATGTGGATATGGTAAGGAAGCTCCCTCTATTCCTTATGTTTTCAGCATTTCTATCGTAAATGGATACTGAGCTTTAAAATGCATTTATGTGTCCCTTGAGATAATCATGGGCTGTTTTCTCTGACTCATTTTATTAATCTGTCGCATTATATTGCTTTTAAATTATATAGCTTCTATCATACTCCTAGAATAAATTAATATATGTGGTTTGTTAGTATTTTTTGAAGGTATTTGAATCTTCTCTATAAGGGAAATTAGCCAATAGTTTTCTCTTCTTATGGTATCTTTCACTGGTTTGGTACAAGGGTAATCCTGACCTCACAGAATGTGAAGGACTATTCCTTCATGTATTTGTTTTGGAAAGATTGTGACTACAGAAGGTTTAATTCTTGTTTAAATGTTGGGAAGAATCTACTAGTGAGGCCAAGTGGCCTGGGCTTTTGTGCCATCCAGGTATTTTTCATTATTAATTCAATTTCTTGTGTTTTCTTTTGTTTGTTTGCTTCTTAGAAAGTGTCCATTTCTTTGAGATTTTCTAAATTGTTGGCATGTGATTTTTTATTTAATCATGGAATTTGTCCATTTCTTCTAGAGTATCTAGTTTCTGTAATACTCATTTATAGTCCATTTTATTTCTATAAATTCAGTAACTTTGTCTCCACTTTCATTTATGAGGTTATTTGCATCTTCATTGTCTTAGTTAAAAATTCCCCAATTCTATTGTTTTTTTTTTTTTCAAAGAACCAGATTTTGACCACATGGATATTCTTCTTGTTAAATTTCTTTTCCATTTCTATTCCACTGATCTCTAATCAAATTTATTTTCTTTCCTTCTTCTGGCTTTAGAATCAGTTGCTCTCCTTTTTCTAATTCTTTAATGTATACAATTTGGTATGAATTGAGATCCTATAGAATGTAGACTTACAGAGCCCATTTTAGCATCCCTTAAATTTTGGAATACTGTGTTATTTGCTTACTTCATCTCAAAGCACTTTTACCTATCCCTTGTGGCTACTTTTGAACTCATAATTTTAGAATGTGATGTTAAATTTACACATATTGGTGAGTTTCTCAATTTGTCTTCTTTTGTTTCTAGTTTTACCCCATCGTGGTCAGAGGAGAAAATTTGTGATTTTTGATTGTTATAAATTTATTAAGAACTGCTTTATCATGTTCTATACAGTCCCTTTATGCTTCAGAAAAGTTATGTTCTGCAGATACCGAGTAGTGTATTATGTATGTTTATTATTATTACAAAGTTGCTCAAAACTTCTGTTTGTTATTAATCTTTTAATTAATTTTTTTAATTTTTTTCAATATTTTCTTCTCTTTCTTATATTTTTCAAAGAAGAATATTTTGGTGGCCCCATCTTTAAGTATTTTTTTTTCTTATTTTGCCTGTTCTTATATCTCTTGTACCTCCCTAGTGTTTCTTGGCTTTTTCTATTCACTTATGTCTGCTATTATAGTTTTTAGCTTCCTAATTTATATTTGGTTATTTTTTTTTATTTTTAGTTTTTTGGTAGCTTCTTTTTATTGGATTATTTTTTATAGTCCTGATTCCCTTTAGTTCAGTATTCACAATTTATTTAGCTTCTTGAACATATTTAAAATAGTTAATAGTTTGGTTTTTTTCCTCCTAAAAGTCTAGTATTTGGGCTGCTTTAGGTTTGGTTGGCTTCTGTCAATTTTTTTCTTAGCCTCTCAAAAGCTCATACATCCCTATTCTTTGTGCACATTCAAATTTATTCCTGAGGAGTGGACATCTTACACATTGTACTTTTAGGCTATGGAACTCTTATGGTGTGTTTGGAACTCAGATTTCCTGTTCCCCTTGGTCTGCTGCTGATGCTGGTTGAAATTTTTCAATTTTGTTTTGAAATTTTGTTTGTTTGTGCAACAACTTTCCTAAATTATTTTGGCAAAAGCTGTATGTGTTGTTTGTGATCACTAAGTTCCATTCTGGCATTCTGGCATGCCCATAAGCAGCAAGTGATCTGATGTTTCCTTAAGTGTTTGAATACAATAAAAGAAAAATATAAGGAAGTTTGTCTCTCCCTTTCAGTTATTTTGAAAGTTACCAGCTGGGACGCTGCTTTTGATCCAAGGGAGTTGATACAATGCCCATCTTCCATGCTCATATCTAGGAACCTGCCAAGCTTATTGCCCTTCTGGCATGGATGCTTTACCCCAGGAACCTGGGACATTATTCCCCTGGCTGCCTGCTGTGGGGTTTGGGGATGGAGGATGGTCACTGCTATATCTTATCAAAATCACATTTGTAAATTTAACATTTAAAATTCTTCTTTTCATTTTACTATGAATTTGATAAACTTCCTTCTCTAATTTTCAAAAACATTTTAATTTTAATTGATGATATTTTTAATGCTTCCTTATAACTTTTATTGTTTTCTGGAAGAATTCCCAATGGTCTTCCCATTTCTAATATTATATGAAATAATCCCCATGAAATGAGTCTGTGCTTGCTTCCCAGGGATGCCATAACAATTATCATGAATCGGTGGCTGAAAGCCAAGCAATTTTATTCTCTCACAGTCAAGGCATCAGAAGAATGAAATCAGGTGGAGTTGGCTCCTGTCAAGGCTGCCCTGAGCACCTTTCTCGAGGGAGGTTTACAACAGCATTGGCAGTCAGGGCAAGATGGCGAAGGAGGAAGTCAGGGGCACCAGACAGTATGAGCACAAGGAGAGTCCTCCAATAAGAGAAACTTCCCAGTTGACAAAGGTGCTTCTGAATATGAGTGGGGGACCCAATAAAAAGAGTAAGTGCATGGCCACAAGGAGTACCCTTGAAGGATAATTAGAGGAACAGGGAGAAGGGAGGAGATAGAAAGTAGAGGAAAACCCCAAGCCCATAAAAAGAATAAGTCAGTATTCTCCTATGGACTCCAGCTCCTGGGTCCCTTCCCTTCAGAGAAGTCTGTTGCTTTGTTACTTTTGTTCTTGAAATACAAATTCTCTTTCTACTTCTGTGTCATGTCCTTCAATTTTCTGCTCAGTAGACATACGGAACCTCAAATCCCTAGATGGTAGTATTCACAGGCCTTTCTCCTGGCTTCCAGTGGCTCTAGATGGTAGTATTCACAGGCCTTTCTCCTGGCTTCCAGTGGCTGCTGGCAACCCCTGACATTGCTTCTGTTAGAAATTTTTAAGGCCCACTTTAATCCAAGATAATCTCATCACTAGATACTTAATTAGTTGTATCTGCAAAGAATTTTATTCCAAGTAAGGTCACATTTTGAAGTTCTTAGGCCACCATTTGTGTTTTGTTTGTAGCCATAATTCAACCATTACAGTATTCTAAATTGTCCACTGACTGTTCCTTGAAGCATTGGGCATTGGAAACTCAATTTTTTTTTCCTTTCAAATTGGCTCTTTGTAAACATAATCCAATTTGATTTATTGGTATTGCTTAAACTTCATATAATCCAATTTGATTTATTGGTATTGCTAAAACTTCATAATAAGGCCACAAAACATGATACTACTCCCCACCTATTCTTGTCTGGTTTTCTAATAATATTATATGGAAATAATTGAATTTTCACATACCTTGTAGAAATATTTACAGGGCAATCAAACACATCTTTTTTTCCTCAATGTTTTCATAATAATAAATTTCAAATCTTTTTTTAACAAGTGAATGAAAAACAGAGATTAAAGCAAATATAAAGTAAAATATAATTTAAAAATAGTGTGAACTTCAAAATGTTTTTTTTTATTTTAACCTAAATCTTATTTTTAAAAAAAATATTTATCATCAGTCGTATAATATAACCAATCTAAAAATTTAAATTCAGAAATAGTAAAACACGTTTCCTTTAATCTTTTTGTAATTTTATCATTTTAACATTACAGGTTTTTTTCTAGTTCTTAATATAGAGAATTTATTAATTATCCATTATAACTTTTATACATAAAAGAGCAACAATTTCTGGGTTGGTGGTAGAGATTTCATAAGACTTTTCAAGGTACCTGTACATTATTACTTACGTTCACTTTCCTTGTAATCAGTGAAACACATATGTATTCAATACAGGAATTATAGTAAACAGAAAACAATTTTGACATTTTAATCCTATGATAAAAAGAGAATAGTAAACAATTTTGCTGGTATACATGAAAGCATGAATATTCATAATAAATAACCAACAAGATTATTTCATCATTTTATAATTTAACGAAAACATTCAATGAAAATAAGTTTCTCAGAAAATAATCTAATATAATTAACATGATATTGTAGGATACTATGTATAATTAATTTGTTATTAATAAATTTTAGTTTCAGGAACACATATTTGACATTTAACATATAAGCTACCATGTTATTTATATCAACTAACACACTTATCAAGTGTCAATTAGCAGTTAAGGATTAATTGCTATGAAATTGATTTATTAGGCATTACTATTTAAATGTTAAAGTATTTAAATTTGTTATAGCTACAAAGAAGTATAAAGTTATTCAAGTGAATGTTTATTAATTATTTGTGAACTAATAGTATAATAGCTTGCTGAATATATATAAATCAGTAGCAGAAATTCTTTTAAAATAAAGGACACTATAAAAAGTAATAAAAATGTTAGTTTTTAAAACTCAATAGCTAGTTAGTGATAATAGTTTAGAACTTTTAAAATATTCATTACATTATGTATTTTTATTATCACAATTGCTCTAAATGTATTTAGGGCAGCAGCAAAAATAAATAAATAAATAAAAATAAGAGGATTTAGAAGATATAATTACCCAGGAAAAATAACCAATATGAATCAGGGCCTAACTTTGGATTTAATTTGTGACTCTTTTACTGTGTTTTATTTTGGCCTAGACAACAACTTCTCTGTATTGAGATAAGCATTTCCCTGAAATCACTTCTACTATAAGCAAACCCCAGTTCAAATGGAAATCTGCCTTAGATGAGGAAACTGTGTGTCATCTGGGGGGTCTGACAATGCACCTGGGACTGGGAATCCCTCTCTGTCTGTGTGTCCTTCTACCCTCTTGTTTGGCTTTTCTCCAGATCGAAGTAACTCTTAGTCAGGACTTTAACCTGAGAGCTCTTCTCTCACTTGGGCTTATATTTTCTTGCATATTGTTCATTTCATTCTCAAAAAATTAACTAAAATTCTATGAGCTGATTTTTATGAATGTGAATTAATAATATGCCCATGCCTGTTTCTGAACAAATAGTAATGGAGGGTGAGTAAAATACTCTTAGTTACGATTGATAAGCCAAATTCTCTAAATGCTTCCTAAAAGACCTTGAATTAAAAGCCACGAAGAAAGAAAAAGTTAAAGAGAGAGAGAGAGAGAGAGAGAGAGAGAGAGAGAGAGAGAGAGAGAGAAGGAAATCAACCAACCATTCTATTGATGAAAATCCTACCAACCCTAAAACTCATTTTTGATTCACCTCAGTATTGTTCCATCTGAAGTATTATTTGGTTTATAACTCACACTACCCATACCAATACCAGTAGAGAAGTATATTTTTAAAATTTTGAATGTTTTTACAGGAATGAGGAAAATGGACTAAGGAAGGAAAAAAAAAAAAAAACACATTGTCCACTGCAAAAATAGCCCTTATCTATTGATTTCTAAAGCAATAACTCAGGAACAATGAAACTGTAAGTAGAAATGGAGATAGAGAAGTATCCTATGGACTACTAAGACATAGTTATAAGTTAAAAACACCTTAGTTCTCCTAGTTTGCAATTGCATCATTAACATTTCAAAAGAAAAACAGAGATCTTGCTCTCCATCTCTCTATCAATCATTTATCTATCTAGATACCTGTTTTGTGGTGGACATATGTGTTTTTTGCATCCTTTTTATTTTTAAAGTATGCCCTAACCTCTCTCCAGAACTGAGGTCATGTGTCTATGGTAAACCCTGAACCTTTTGCTCTGAGGTAGAATCAGCCATAGTTGCATGATGGCTCCCTCCTCAGGCAGTGCACCCACACTGCAGATCCCTGTGCTTCTCATCACTCCCTTCATATTCTCCTCCAAAGAGCCAGATCCAGCAGGTTAATTTTCCAAAGAGCCCGTTTTGGAAATTAACTTTTCTTATACTACATAAACACATTTAAATTTAAAGGTGTTTAACTCTATTAAAAAGGAAATAAATCAAACAATGGAGTGAGGACTGTCTCTAGGTATTTATAAAAGCAGCATGATGAGTCCACTGTCCAACACAATTGCACTAACGTTTTTAAGTGCTCTGTATTGACCAAGCTTGTTTTTAACTAATCTTGGGGCTTTTTTCCTTCCTTTTACCTGGGATATCCTATTTATACATCTTCCTATGTGTTCTGGTTTGGATGTGATGTGTCCCATAAAATCTTGTGTGGGAGACAATACAAGAAGGTTCAGAGGAGAAATGATTGGGTTGGAAGAGTCTTATTGCATTGCTTAAACTTCAATCAGTGATTTAATCACCTGATAGGGATTAACTGAGTGGTAACTGAAGGGGTAGGGTGTGGCTGAAGGAGGTGGGGATTGGGGTGGGGCTCTTGGTATATATTTGTATCTGGCAAGTGGAGTCTCTGCTTCTGGATCATCTTGTGAACTTTTCTCCTCTGCCACATTCTTCTGCCATGGTGTTGTGCCTTACCTTGAGCCCTAAGGAATGGAGCAGACCCACTACAGACTAAGATCTCTGAAACCATGAGCCCCAGATAAACTCTTCCTCCTGTCTAATTGCGCTGGTTGGGTCCTTCAGTCATACCAGTGAAAAAGCTGACTAACACATGCCTGGCTGTTCTCAACTCTGAAATGTTTTTATCATACAGCTGTTCCCTGTAATTCTGAACCCATGCCAATCATTTACATCATTCATTTAATCTTATTCTAGTTAAAGATTATCCCAACTAAGTTAGTTACTGTCTACCCCATTACTCTTGTTTGATTTACATATTTAAGACTCGAAATTATTTTCATTCATTAATTAGAAAACATATTTTCTCATTCTCACTAGTTAGAAGGAGAGAAATACATCTTCAGGAGGTCCGGAAGTTGAAAGATAAGTGATAAACCTAAAAATGAATTATTTTGAATACATTCTAAATGCAACAGAAAATCATTAGAGATTATTAAACAGAGGATATCATTTGATTTACATGTAATTTTATAAATTTCTGAAGGAATTTCAGATCTGACCTCAAACAATGAAAAACAATTTATATCAGTGATTCAAAGAGAATTTCTAAAATTGGGAAAGTGACTGTCTCTATGGCAACATTCAAACACATGTGAAACAGTTACGATTAATGATATTTTAGGTTTTTGAAATAATCTGGCTGAAATGTCAAAAAACAGTGATGGCTAACAAATAGAAAAACCAGAATTGATTTAAAAAAATCATGGATGAGAAAGTAAAACTGATAAGTAGTTGGAGTAGGAAAAACTAGAGGTATAGTCAGGTTTGTAAACTTTGCGGCCAGAAGCACCTCCCTCAATCTGGTTTGAAAGAGAAAGTAAGTAAATCTTTAATGTAGCCATGTGTTTGGAGGTCCTCAGAACTCCCTAGTGGAGCTATGTCACTGCTGGGTGACATTTCATGAATGGAGAATGGGGGACAAGATGGAACTGAAGAAATAAATATGAATTTATATGAAATAAAATTTCACATTGTCAAGTGAAAAAGGATAAGTTAAATTATATTAGTCAAAATCTAGGAGATATAAAAATGCAGAAAAAAATTAAAGTTTTCAAATAATCGAAGGAAATGAAAACAAGTATGATATAAACAAAAGAATCCAAGACATGAAGAATAAAGAAATAAAAGAGAATGCACGGTGGCCTATACATCACAAAATTATATGTTACAAATTATTTTAAATAAACAAATAGTCACACTAATTATGAATACATGAAAGTCACATAATAAATCACAAGCTTTCAGATTCAGAAGAAATGTCTTAAATCCTCTCTATGGAAAATAATAGGATTACAATTAAAATTTTTTTAAAAATCAGCTTATGCATACAAGTGCTTAAGAGAAGAAAAATGAAAGATTGTTTATACTTGAAGGCAGATATTAAAATCATTTAGTACTTTACAAAGTTATCTGGAGATAAACATACAACCTAGAAATGTAATCAAATAAAAATAACTTGTGATTTTTCAAACTTCTACTCTGGTTATTCAAAAGTATTTTCAAATAATGAGCTGTTTTGGGATTCTTTGAAAGTGTAATTTATATAATTAACCACATTATAGATTAAAATGAAAATGAATGAAACTGTTTCTAAAGAAGCCGAGGATTAATTTGATGTAATTCAACATCTATAATCAACAACTCTTAAAAGCTTAGGAATATATAAACATTTTAATATAAATTATGTAAATCTAGCTTGTATCAGTATAAATTATCATTAGTTCTCAATGTGGCCACCACAAAGGCAGGATGGACTGCTGCCCCCAGATCAATTCACATGTCAAGAGAGGTAACCTCCCCCTCATGCACAAACAAGAGAAGGGATGTATCACTCATATAAAAAGGCTGACCAGGCAGAGCTGAGCAAGTTCTGAACAGCTGCAAACAGGGCTTGAGAGAGTAATCAGGGGTAATTTTCCTGGGTATTTCTGAAGATGGGGCCAGACTAGGGTGCAGTTTCTGACACAGTAGGACAGAGTTTGTGAGGACGAAACTTCTCACCCAGCCAAGAGCAGCACAGCCTTCTTACCAGCTCGCCCCAGAATTGAAGAGATTGGGGAAGAAGCATTTCGGCTTTAAAGATTTCAGCAGCCAATCATCAGGGATAGAACTGTTGTTATTCATGTCAGTATCTATTTGATTATTGACACACATTAATCCACAGTGTACAATTTAGGGATTTCAAACCCTCACTATAAATTAGCAGACATGTGAATCCATTTTAAAAAAGCGAAAGGAGAAATAAAGACTATGAAAGTGAGTACAATAATGTAAATTTGTCATTACTTGCAGTGATAGTTGGTAATTTAAAAATCTCAAGAAAATTTTGGAAAGTAATTAGAAACAGTTACGTTTTCTGGGTAAATAAAAATAAAAATCACTGAAAAGCAGTAGCACTTTTACAGAAATCAATTATGCAATATAATGGAAGAGTTTTTTTTTTTCCAATAGCAAGAGAAAGATGAGAAGTACCTATAATAAATTTTATTTTAAAGAATGGAGCAGGCTATATGAAATTACACACATAAAACATGTTAAGTTCAAGGACACAGCAACAAGTCAAATAAACAGAAGTACATAGATTGTTAGAATAGAAAAATCAAATATAATTATTCAATACATGAAATATAATTCTACTTAAAATATCAGTAATATTCTTATAAGCTTAACAAGATGAAGTGGATATATTAATGAAAAAGTAAACAAATTCTGAGAAAATATAATTATAAGGTGAACAGGTTTTGAATATTATAGGAATTATTGGAATTATAGGAATATTATAAAAATTATTGAGGAACTATTTAGCTGAGTAAATACAAAGGAAATATAAATTATTTGATCTTCAATTTACTTGTTATAACAACAACAGAACATCCAAACTGATTGAAGATTTAATTATAGTAAATTAAGACAAAGGGAGACTCTATATACAATCTTAATTCAACATAAGGCTTTTCTCAATGTGTGTAACATTCAAAAATCTACAAAAAATACTTCTAAATTTTACTCCATCTCCTAGCAAAAATATCATGCAAACTCACAGAAGTACATGTGTTAACAAGATAATCATGCATAAACTTTGTAACAGAACTTGAAAAATCACCTAAATGATTATCCAGAGATAAAGGGTTAAGTTAATTGTGACCTAGATTGTAGGGATGAAAGCGCACTGAGATAACTTAAGTGGGTCTGGGAGCATAGGATCTTAAGCTGTAAGAAGAGAGGAAAGGTGTTCACAAGAGCTGGTGCCGTCTGCTCCATTTCATAGAGTGAATTTTTCTGCAGGGAGTAAGTATGAGATCTAAAAAGAATGGGTCATGTTGAAATTTTAAAACACTACAAGGATGGGAACCAATTGGAGATTATCATTGTTTATTAAGAGCACAAAGCTCAGGACTGAATGCATGAATTTGTACGATCAGACTGGTTTTGTCATTTTTGCAAGCATTTATGCAGATCACTATAATGTTAATCTTATAAGAATATTCAGTGGAAAACAAAAAATGCAGGAAATGTATTAAAGGAAGGATGACATGTTCAGCAAATTGTAGATTTTAATGCAAATGATGTTATTATTTAATTATCATCTGATATACGATCTTTTCATTTATTCCAGTATTCAGTTTCTGTACAAATGCCATATTATTATCTAAACTAAACACAATATAATTCATGATGTTTAGTTACATATGCTTATAAGATATAGTTTAAAATTAATCTTTAAATTTAACTTTTAAATAATATCTTGGGTTATAGAGTGGAAATAGATTTACATTTTAATATAAAGTTTGTGAATATGCTAAAAGGAAAGGGCTATTTTAAATAGATAATTTCTTTATAAATTGTAATCAAAATAATTTAACAATATTAAATTAAGTAATTATGCTTCTTAATACTATTTTATTAAAATAAAGAAAAGTTTTCTGGAAATCATATCTAATACATGTAACCCTAAAGCAAAATTCTATTTGAGAAATTGAGGATATTGAATCAGATATTTTGGAGTAAATATATTTATCCTTATACTATAACATTAAAATGTGTAATATACCAGAAAACAAAATTTATAGGACCTCAGAACGTAAACAACCTGTAAGATAGTCTTAATTTTATCACATAAATTCCTCATTATGCATCATGTACAGATTTTATTAAAAATGAGCATCAAGGTAAGAACTGATATTCAATTTGGTGCATAAGGTCTAAATAAAGCTTTCTTTTTTATCAAACTGTGAAAAGAAGAAGCTTAAAAGTACACAGAGACATAAACACTGCATCTGAAGAATTAACAATTGCCTAAACATGTGCACATCTCAGCCTGTGAGCAGAATGTTTGATCTTGAACTTGCATGCTCATAGGACATGCTAGCTAATGCTGTGTTGTCTGCCTCCACACAACAGAACGTGTCCAGATCTTTAGTGTGAAATAAAATAAATTTCTGATCAGGCCACACATAAATATAGAGGCACACATCCTGGCTGCTTTCAGGGCACTTCTAGAAACAAGTTAAGAAATGAATATCCCTCTTCGATGTCTATCTATCCTCCACTGTCTCTTGCTGACCTGATACATGTACCGTGTGCTTTTTTCTTTCTCTCTCTCTCTTTTCTTTATTATTATTATTATTATTAGATGATGATGATGATGATGATGATGATGATGATGATTATTTTGCTATTCTTTTCCCTAAGAAATCATTGACATGTGAAAGTAAGATACTAGATGCTAGAAACACAATACTGAATAAATGTAAAGATGCTCCTGCCAAGGAGCACAGAATCTAGGATAAAATAACTTTCTCCAGTGATAAGAAGATGGTGGACTTTATATTAAGTGACTTGCACAAGAGTAGTTGAGGCTTTGCCACAAAAAGCCTCTGAGTTTTGAGCTATCATTGCTGCTCTTTTACTGAGGATGCAAAATAAGTTCAGTAACTTGCTATCCTCACTGCTCTAGGAAGTGACAGAGAAACTGGGCTTAACAGGACAAATTCTCAATGGTTCCATCATTAACACACTTTTCAACCATTCCTAAATATCATTCTCCTGCCAGGAATGACCTCCTTCCTTTTATTCCTAGCAGAATCACCCTTATTCTTCAAAAGTAACATGTTTGTTTCTTTCATTTTTCCCTTTTTTTTTTTTTTTTTTTTTTGGTAATGAGGATTGAACCCAGGGGTGCTTATCCACCGAGCAACATCCCAGCCCTTTTTAATGTTTTATTTAGAGACAGGATCTCCTGATTTGTTAAGTGCCTTAGCTAAACTGCTGAGGCTGGCTTTAAACTCATAATCCTTCAGCCTGTGTCTCCCGAGCCACTGGGATTATGGGCATGTTTCTCTCACTTTTGTAACTGGGCACTGCTGGAAAACTGCACTGCAATATCTGGTCCTAGGCAGTGTCCAAGCCTCCATTGTCAGAACACTTCTTTCCGTCCCACAGGTCCCCATTATTTATGCCAAAGCACATAGGCCTCTTCTTTAATCACGGTTTTCTTACTAATAAAATAAATTGGAGCCCATTCACCCAATACATATTAATTATAAATTTTATATATGCATATGTAAAACTATAAATAGAAAGGCTAATTTCCTAATAACATGAAAAAATTAAAATACATTTGAATTTCCTGTAAACTGTGAAGTTTGAAATTATCATATATAATTTCTCAATGTAAACTGCACTTAGAATGAAGTTGATTAATAATAGTAGATATGAATTTATACATTAAATTTTTTCATCTTTTGAGTTTTAGTTTCCAGTAATTCACCCTTGATTTTACTTTATGCAGAAGCCAATTATGAATTTATAATTATGTGTAGAAATGTCAGCTCTGCTATTGGTTTTTTGTTTGCTTGGACTTACATGTCACTGTTATCTCCAATTCACAATTTATATGCAAAGATCTTTAAAATCACTCTTGAATTTTATGAGGTTTACTTTATTTAATTTAAAAATAGTAGTATAATACATATTAGCATTGAGGACCTCAGCTTCAGTACACAATCTTGGATAAAATTTCCTTCTCCACTCTAGTAGCCTTGTAATCTAGATCTGAAACTTCATTCTCTGACAGGTGGTGTGTGGGCATCAGTGTCAATCTATGTATTAAATGCTAAAAGTTTAATCAATTTGTTTCTTTAACATGGAAATTACCAGCAATAGAGTATCTGCTTCTCCTGTATCCTAATGTTTCGTATTTGTCCCCCACACACAGAGTATATACTTTCTTGAGGACAAGAGCTCCAAAGTAGCCTACTTTGGAATTTTTGCTTCTCAGGCCTTGTACTGATATATTTTTAAATTCTAGAAGCAGAAGTCTCACTGTGCTGGTAAATAAAATAAGGCACAGACAGGTCAGCTGACACTGTCTAGACACAGAAATAAAATCTGTTTTCTTTCTGTGTTCAGTGTTTTGCACCCTGGGTACCACGGGGTGTGTCAGACAGGATCTGATATCAGGTCTGACTTTCTTGATTCTTGGGTATGGTTCTTTTAATGTTTCTTTTGTTTCCTGGTTAGTTTCAGACTCTGGCATCCTTACATGAGTATGGGAACCCAAATGAGGCTGGGACTGTGAACAACTCTTTAATTTTATAATTCTAGCACAATTCCAAGCACTTGCCCCTATACTAAACAACATTTTAATATTTTTGCATGAGTGAGTGAAATAATTAATAGGTTTTGTAATCTATTTATCATCACAAATTTACAAGTTTATTTGTATTATGCTATTTACAAGTTGGGTTAAATCCTTGAAGAATAAATATATGGGGTAATTATTATGGCATGAATCCTTTCATATCTGTTATTACAGCTTTATTATTGGGGGAATGTGCATAACATTACAGTGATATCATATAGTATTACTAAAATACTATTCTATGAAACAAGATAAAAGGATTTCTATCAAATAATAAAAATATGATGGAACATGAAATTTCTGAATATTTGTAACAAGTTTATTTTTATCTATTGATTTACATAATATACATATATATATTTGTTTTTAGTTTGTATATGCAATATTTCATAGTGCATATCTAATATAATATGATGGGTAAATGTATCATATTGACATTGAATTAATAAGGTAATCAAGTGAATAACTATGTGTTTCTTTGTTTCTAAAATGGGAGAGAGAGAAAGAGAGAGAGGGACAGAGACACATTTATATTTTTGTTTAATCTGTCCTCCTACTTACTATCCTGTTATCACTCATTAGCATGACTGTTCTTATTAGCATATCTAATAGAACACTCTGAACACTTTTATCTGGACTAGCTCTTGCTTTTCTGCATTTGATAAGACAAATAACTTTTCTAGACCTTTAAAAATGAGACAGAACTAAAGATGGGCAGGAGGAATCTATGGTATTAAATGCAAGATTTGGGGTGCAGGGCTCCCTTCACCCTCTTGGGAAGGCAAGGCTTGCTCAGTGCTCTTCTTTGTGGGAAAGTGGAACTTAGAGGTCGCTTAGCCTGTTGAAACCACAGAATTGGCAGGAGAGTCTTTCCTAAGCATAAGATGATAAGAAACAAGAGACTTTGGGGGGACCTCGCTTGACATCTCCTACCAAGCACTTGTCTCCTGTGGTCCTGTTTCTGTCTCCTGTAGGAAGCTCCTCTGTGCTTTCCAAACTGAGTCTGCTCACTCTCTCTCTGCCTCTGTCCACTCAATATCCACATCCACAGTGAGATCACAGCCAATTCCAGCAGCCCCTCAAGCTCAATTCTATTTTTTCCATAAGTACTGACTGAACATGCTTATATGCCAACAATACATTGTGAGTGCACTATTATCTTCAGAGAAGAGGGGGGTCCACTCAAACTTATTTTACAAATAAAATTTGCAACATGAAAACTTTATGCCTCAAACATGATTTTATCTTTATAATAATTCTACAATGAAAAATTTTACTTATGGAGTTCAAACTCACAACTTTGAGAATTTCAGTTACTGAGGTTTGTGAGTCACTTCTTTGAAGAAATGTAAGAAAAGGAAAGCTAAAGATAAGAGGGGAAATACTCACAAAGTATAGGACTGACCAGGAGAACATAATTAACAAGAGATGTGTAGAAACATAAAGGAAACTGAAAGAGATGGAATGGTGAACATATCGCTGCACTGCTGAGATGGCTGAAATGGAGGAAGCCCCTGATGGTTGACATTTTTGATGGTTGATGCACAAGAACAGTCTCTCTCAGTTCACTAGGCTCAGGGTAGTGCTAAATCATCCTGTTGATCCATATTAATCAGAATCTCAGACAAGATCAGAATATTTGGTTAAAGGGTAAATCTGATAAATATATGGGTTCAGCAACAGTAAGATAATATTTACTATCTTAGTGTTGCTAAAAGAAACAATTTCTAGTAAAAAAATATAACTTGGGTATCAAATGATAGATGTTATTTTGCTAATTCTTAATTACATTTTAGTAATTGCAAAATTATTTCAAAAGATCACAATAACTTTATTCACATTTATTACTTTGAAGGTCTTTTAAAGGTCTTATAAAGCGTGATTTCATGAACTATTTAATTTATAATTTTAAACAAATATCTGTGAAAGAATATAATATTTATTAAGATTAGTCTTCAACATGCCATTCTTAGTTGTAAGAACTAAGCAATTTTTTCCTGCAAAGATTTGATCACCAATACATTATATCAAATCAGTTGATCTTATACACAATATTTGTTTCAACATATTTTGGAGTGTTTCTTTGCATTTCAATAATAAACAACAAATACTTTTTTTAAAATTTCTACACCAAGTACTGGGTATTCACATGTTGAGCACATTGGATAAATGGCTTACCCTAAATGAAGTCAGAAAATTGTGATGTCATTGCTTCTAATTATCTCTGGGAAAAAAATTGCAATTAGAATATAGAATATATAGGGACTCAAGGTCCCCTAGGAACTCAATATAGTACCTCTTTTGTGATAACCTGTGTCCACAAGGTTAGTAATGACATTTGGGAGGAAGTTGAGTGTAAAACAAGAGCTATTGGTACCTGATTAGGTAAAGAGCAGTTAAGGAGAATATTTCTCATAGAACTAGCAGAGCAAATGTTCATAGCAAAACAGGACACAATGGTTCCTGTGGCTGAAGCATAAAAATGAATAGTTAGGATGTGGGAAAATAGGAGCTAGAGCACGTATGTGGTGTTAAGGCAAAAATTACGAAAAATGCCTGGGATCCCTGGTTTTCCTTTATAGTTTGTTTCAAAATTCATTCTGAAGCCGAGATTCTATTCTTTAAATGCAAGTACTTTTAAGCAATTATTGTGAATGCAAACAGGCTCCTTATTTCATGACACTTCTTATGGGCTCATAGCTCAGGATTTAATGGGAAAACTATACCTAGTTATGCTAAAAATACAGTGTATATTTAGCAAAATTTTCAAATTACAAATCCATTTCACTTACCAATGAATATTTTCAATGAAGAATTTTTAACTATTAAGTAAAAGTGATTTGGTTTGAGTAAGATATTAGTATATTTGATAAAGATAAACAAACTAACTTTAGGCTTCCAACTTTTCTTATCACTTTGAAAGAAATGACAGGGTAATTTCTTTAGCCTGAATCAGTCAAGTAATTGCTTCATCTCTTCAATTTGCTCTATAGAAATAGCTTACTTTTGCTAGGTGTTTGGATCTAAGGATTAAATTAATACTTCTTCCAATTTCAGAAATCTCCAGGTACAACTATAATTTTATTGTATATTTTAGTTGAGTGAAATAGTTTGATTGTTATAACTACATCAAATATATTATGAACACAGTGCAGCACACTGATATAAAGTTGAGGAATTATATTAAGCAAGCTACTGGCTCTGCAAAGCTTTTATGTCCAGCACGCTAGAAAAATGTTTGGTCAGTACCATGGAGTATTTTTATTTGAAATGAAAAATATTGAATCAGAAATAAAATTTGATATGTTCAATGGTAAATTTCCAAAAACTAGTAATGGCCAATGATATAATGGTTGATCAAAATATTTTTCTACTTTAAATAAGAAAAGGAAGAGAAAAGAGCAGGAAATAGTAATTTAGGTGTTTTAAAATATCCATGGTTTATAATGTATGGATAAAAAATATAGGATGTGTGTGTCTGGGGTTGTGGCTCAGTGGTAGAGTACTTCCTAGCACATGCAAGGTACTAGATTCCATCCTCAGCACCATATAAAAATAAAGAAAGAAAATAAAGGTATTGTGTCCAAATACAACTAAATTAAAAAAAATGGAATGTGTATGTTTAACATAACAGCATTAATGTAAAATAATATATTCTATATATTAAATATAATATAAATTCCATGTAAATAGTATACTTTATATATGTATATATTCTATACTTAATGCATACATATATAAATAGGCTTAATTTGTATTAAGTCTAAAAATATTAGACTTTTTTTTGCTATAAAGTACCTAAACAACTTGAGAATATTGGTAAACATTTTGTAATGTGTTCTACAACATATTTTAATTTTCTAATATAAATACCTAGAAATGGATACTGTAGACTTGTTTCCTTATATGTAAATTTAAAATTTTCAGAAATACTTTAGTAAAACCATGTGTATTATTTTGTAACTATTCTTTGTATTACATTCTTCAAACTGGAATTGAACATTAAAGTATTAAGTTTTAGGAAAGTACATATGTGAGCATTAAAAATAAATACATTTTTCTTAAGTGTTTATAAGGGGAAAAACAGATGAAACTGTGGCATGTTTCAAAAGAGAGTGCACACTTGGTCAAATTATCAAGTTTGATGAACTGAATACAATTTAAAGTCTCTAATTTTAAATAGAAATTTTCTGCCTAGACTCTTGTGAAAAATCTCTCTTAAATTTCTGACATAAATTCTAAATGGGGTAGGTATATTATTCTATTTCTCTTCTACGTTTTATTTGTCAAATAATAATAAAAGAAAGAACATATAAATTTGATGTAGTGTAGGTTTCCTCAAAGTTATAAAAATTTATCACTAGCTTTGGTAATAAACTTCAAAGTGCAAGAGGTTTAGAGAAATATCATGTACACACTCTACAAGATTTTAAAGTTCTTTTTAAATCTTTATTTGTAGTTGTCACAGAAATAGGCTCTCCTAAGCTCTCATTTATGGTCTTAAGTTTTTATAAAATTTGCAGTTAAAATTTTAGATAAGAATTTTTAAGAACATAGTATGTGTCTATCACAATTCAGCCTCTGTTACACTTTGTTTAATGTAGAGTGATTTTTTTTGTTAATTGCCTAAAGCAAATTCACCTAAAAATTGTTCTATGATAAAAATATTTTGAAACATCTCAGTACAGCTGTGGGAAATTACAGATTTCAGTATGTTCATTATAAAGAATAACTCCTTTAGTCAATTTTAATTAAGATTATTGATTATAGGATTAATAGAATATACATAAAATGGAATGTAAAAGAATAAAGAGAGGCAATACAATTTTTTTAAAATTTAAACCACAAATAAATTAGTATATGAAATAGGTCAACATGGTAATTTGCGAAGGGAAAAAAATATAAGATCTTTAAAAATTTAACAACAAAAAACCCCCTCTTTGATTATTTGATAATACAATGGAAAAATCAATGAATTACCTAAGTATACTGGAAAAAGATTTCAACTTCTTCCAGATTTTACAAAATTTCGGACATTGCTGGAGTAGAACTATGTAAAATTCTGCCATGGGAACACTGACAACAAACTGACTAATAAATGTCAAAAATTCAAAACAGTACTTGATTTTCCAGTGCATTAAAAAAAAAATCTTAAAATGCCTCAAAGTGTACATCTGACATGTGAAAGGAACTTGAATTTTCTTAAATTTGACAACACTCCTTGACATTATATAGCACTACCAATGAAGAGCTGTGAAGATGGAAATGTAATAAAAAATCACGTTTTGAAAAAATGATAGAGGAAAATACTTCTCTTTTCTTTCCATAGAAAACATTATCAGTAAACATTTAGAATATTGTATAACAAAGTGTATGCACCCAAAAATATGTAGGTTAAAAAAATCAAGAATATTGCAGAGGAATTGTAATGTCTTAATCTCTAGACTGCTATAACAAAATAATTTTGACCCGGTAATTTATAAACAAAAGAAATGTTTAAGTTGTAGTTCTGGAGGCTGGAAAGTCCAAGATGGAGGCACTGAAGACTGGGCATCTGGCAAGAGCCTGCTGTAAGCTTTATAGAAGGTGCTTTGGCTGTGTCCTCTCCGGGTGGGAGGGGAAAGGCAGTTTCCTTCAAGTTCTTTCATAGGTTCAAGACACTAATTCCTTTCATGAAACTTCCCGAGTGAGTCACTTTCCTAGAAATCTGACTTATTAATACTACCACAATGAGGACTAGGCTTCCCTATGAAATTGAAAGAGGTTCCTGGCTCTTGGTTTTTAGAAGGAGCATTTTGGTGAGTAGTTAGGAAGGATTCCCTTTCATCTCTGCTTATCCTATGAGAAGGTCAAGTTCAAGAGTATTTTGTCTTAAGGACTTTACTCCAAAAATACGTACCACAACTCAGGAGCAATTATTCACTGTTGAGGGCTAAGGCAAACTAATTAATTGCTATTATAAAAACCCAAATGAAACAATGGCAGTAGAATATTATTATTTTTTATTAAATAGGTGGACAACATATCTACTTAAAAAAAAAAAAAAAGATATCCTTGCTGGAGGTGGTGGCACATGCCTGTAATCCCGATGGTAAGGAGGTTGAGGCAGGAGGATTGGAGTTCAAAGCCAGCCACAGCAACTTAGCAAAGACCTAAGCAATTCATGCAGACTCTGTCTCAAAATTATATATATAGTTTTGTTTTTGTTTTTGTTTTTGTTTTAAGGGCTGTGGATGTGTCCAGTTGTTCAGCACCTCTGGGTTCGATCCCTATTAGCAAAAAAAAAAAAAAAAAAAAAAAAACCACAAAACAAGAAATCCTTGGTCTTTCAAATTTTCTTTTCATATCTTCTAATTTTATAAACATTGTATTACATGCTTAATGGTCTGAAATCTATGAGAGAGCAAACAGCATGGAGAATGTATCCTCTATATTAAGACTATCTTCTGACATTTGCAGTTGCCATTTATGACCATTGAAATGCAGATATAGGTGATGGGAAAAATGGAATTTGCCTGAATTTGCTGATTTTAAATTTCAGACTACCTCACAAAGCCCACCTGTCTAGTTGAGAGCATTCATTTTCCTAGATGAATCAAATGAACACATGGTCAAGAAAAAAATAGTCTAATTTAAAGAGAATAAGAAAGATACGGAGTTTGTGTGGATCTTCCAAATTAATGCAAAATAAAAAAATTCTGTAGTCATTTCAGTTATATAATCAGGAATATAAATCATGTACTAGTCCATTTAATCAACAGATATTTATTTTGTGGTCACCATTCTGGCTCTAACAATTAAATATTAAATAAGATGTAGATTTTGCTCTCATTAAGTAGGGGACATTCCTATCAATCAAGCAATTAAAGAACAGCAAGTATTTGGTGATAATACGTTACTCCCCTTTTTTACTATTTTTTTTTTCATTTCCCTAATGCCCCATTTCAGAATCCATGCAAGTTTCTACCCTTTGTTTCTATAAAATAATGGAATGGTGCTAGAAAGGTAATAACATACACACCTACAAGTCCTTTCCTAAATTTTCTTCTGAATGCAATATTCCTGACAGTATCAACAAGAAGAATTACAAACACTTCTCAAATTTTAATATGTAGCTGGAGGGAAGCTCTTTAAAGATTACTTGTCCTTCTAATTCTGCAGTCTTTGAAATTAGAAGATTTGTAGTCATTGAAACCAAAGCAGAAGTTGAGGAGTGTGGGGAATGATGTATCTCACTGGGAAGACTCTGGGTCCTGCATCAGAACACAGCAAATTTCCCTTAAGTTTATGGGATCACACAGCTGTGTCCCTGAGCAGTTCTGATGCAGGAAAGAGTTCATTGTACTTTGTGTTTCCATAATTTTATGAAGTATTGGCAAATATTTAATTACGGGCAGAAAATTTAATTTCTAATACAGTTATGTCAGTATTATATAATCAATTTGAAGAAACCATAATTTGCACATCAAATAACTAATGGAAAAAATTTACTTATTTAACTAATGTTAAGTACTGTGTATGTATTAAACTATGGTATATTCACAGTGTACATAATAAATGCAATGAGTATATACTCTGAGCATGGGCTTAATATTTGATATGCTGTGATCATTTTATATAGTAAATTTAAAACTATCAAAAACAGATGCATTCTATATAACCATGTTCTTTTAGTTAAAAGTATTTTCTAAATGTAACTTTTTGATCTACCAATAATACCTACGTTGAGTCTGCATATTTTGTCCATGTCACTCTTAAAATATGTATGAAATTTTCAGGTAGTACTGTCTTTGGTGAGAGAAAATGATAGAACAGTGACACCTAAGAGACATAACTGTGGAGAAAATTGAAAGTACGTAATAAGTCATTTTTGTGTGAATCTCATATTTTTCCTTCCTGTGATTCCAAGCCCTGGCCAGTCTTTATAATTCTAAGCTGTGGGGATTTGTGGCACCCTGTAAGCCCAAACTGCCTGTTATAAAAATTTCTTTAAATGTTTAGCTACAGTGAAAGACCAGACAAAAATATAATTTTTCCTATTCTTTTTAGCAGCTTTTCCAGGATTTGGGAGAAGAACAGAGGTAGGTGGATTCCAAGAACAGGAATGACCCAGAGGTAGCAGAAGATTAGCAGTGAATGATGTGATGTTAAGCTTGCCCTGTTTAGCAAATAAAAGACATTATACCTGGACTTTCTTTATTTTAATCTGGCAACCGAATCATGGTTCCATAAAGGATTTCAAATCATATACTACTGAGAGAATTTTAACCAAAGATTTTTATATTCTAAATTTAGTAATAATAACAATAACAATAATTCAGAGAACACTTTTGGTTTGCTTGGAAACATTTTCACAAGTCACATGTGTAATTTTTTCTCTAATTCTACTAACAAACCTATGAATGAATATCATTATTTTCATTTCCCAATTCCCACGTGAGGATACCAAAGAAGAGAAAAGTTCATAAAATTGGCAAAGATCAAGTTGCAGTCACTATCACTCATGTCTTCCCCTGCCTGTGTCCAGTAGTTCTATATAAGGGAGAAAGGGGTTCAGAGACAGGTGCTCCTTGAGTTTGCTTTCTTTTTTATTAATTAATTTGTTTACATATTTATTTATGTAATAGTGCTGAGGCTGGAACCCAGGGCCTCCTGCATGATAGGTAAGTGCTCCTCCACTGAGCTTTACTCCCAGCCCCAGGCATTGCCTGAGCAGGGAGTAGGAGGGTGAGCTCTTGGGAGTGGTGGAATGTGTGGGCTGGAAGAAAGGCCAGTGCAGACTCTGTAGGGATGACAGCAGGACCTATCCCACAGACCTGTGCTCCTGAGATCATGATATGGCTGTGGAATGTATCCATGAATGATGAAAATAATTCTGTCCTATAGACTATCTAGTATGAGAGCACACAATTCTGGAAGTCATCATCACATCTGTGTCAATCAATTGTTCGAATATCTTTTATGATTAAGGACTCTCAAATGACACTTCTGATATAAGAGATCTCAGTAGATTATAAAAAGACCTAACAATATGTCACTGCAAACTGCTTTCAAAAGAACAGCACTGTCTGAGTTTGTTAGCATGAGTAATTTCTCTGAGATTCCCAAGATATTATTTAGAACTGGAAAGGGCATTTGACTTTCAGACGTCTTCCTCCAAACTTGTAAAAAAATTTATATATATATATATATATCAAATCCCACAACAGTCTGAATATGGACATTCCTTTAGAGGCTGTGCAAACATGTTGAGACAAACTGTGGGGAATTTATATTAAATTTGCTAAAATAGTAATCTGTCAAAGCTTAGTGTGCTTTCTGGGAATGAATATTATGTTAGAATAAGTGTCTTACTTGTCTCCCTTCTTCTCTCTTTTTTTCTTTATTTCATCCTATCTCTCACATTTTTAAATTTTTTTCCATTTTTCTATTGGTTATTCAATAAATATTTACCAAGTCCTGCCATGCATTAGGCTTTGGTGCTGGAGGTAAGCCAGGGAAGGAAATAAATCAAAGTTTCTGTGCTTGTGCAGCATTCCAGTGGGTAGAGGCAGAAAATAAACAATAGATCTCATGTGCCTATGATGTGGGAAACTCATGAAGGCTAGATAAAAGGAAAGCTGTAAGTCAGTCAGTCACATATGAAAGCAGGTGAGTGGTCGGTTGCGTTTTATAAGGGGAAGTTTGCTCATGCATTTCAGTGGAAATGATGCCTGAGAGTGGATTAGAATGAAGTGAAGAAGTACATTTGTAAAGATATGAATCTGGTAGGACATTCAGAGGCTTATGCAGAGTAGGAGGAGTTAGTATCTCAGGTTCAGCCCCCTGGGTGGGAAAAGATGGGGTGGAAATGGGCAATGGGGAACTCCCAGCCATGCAGTCTCATCTCCTTGTCCTGAGAATACTAAGGAAATGGAACTCACATAGCTTACCTAGCCTAGGGAAGTTTCTGTCCTGGTGTAGGGAGATCATTTCTCCCTGGGAGGATGCCGCTTTTCATTTCTGTCCTTCTGTGTTGCCCTGGCCCCTCATTATATGCCAACAATACACTATGTAGTAAGGAGACAAAACCAAAACAACTAGAAGTGTCATCTCTTGGTAAAACCTAAGCTTATGTTAGGGACCCTGGCAGGAAGAAGGGGAGAGCAGGAAACAACTTTTGAGATTCTTGAGAATGAATGTGATATGCAAGGTGTTTTAATGCCAGTCCTTGTGGGAACAAGAATCAGGGCACCTGAAATACCATGGCCAGAAAGAGTAAATGGCCCCCTTATACCTAGGGAGAAGTCACTTGCCTTGACCCAGCTGGCTTAGAGAATGGCCCTAGCCTCCTGCTGTTAGAAATCTCTGTACTGCCCCCTCTCCTCTCAGTCTCATCATTCCCTTCCCCTAGATAACACTTCCGTAAATTTATTTCTAATTTTGTGGTAGAAAGATCTATAATGTTTCTATGCTATGACTGGACATGGGTTCAACACATGGACAAAAATATCAATAAAGAGACTAATGTTGATGGTGCTCACTGTCCTTCTTTTTTGAGCGCTGGAAGATCTATGCAGAGAAAAGAAAAGGGGTGGACCCCACACACCACCAGCAGGTGGCCCAGTTCATAGTCCACTGAAGCCTCCTTCAAGTGCAAGTGAGAAGCATTCTGTCACCTCAGAGAATATGCAGACTAAATCCTTGTGAATATTAATACCATCCAGAGACTTAACACTGATGATCAGCAACTTCAAGGTGCAACCTGAGGATGTTCTGAGAAAAAGGCATAAGAAAAGCAAGCCCCAGTCCAGTTTCCAAAATGATTTTAATAGTTAACTACAAGGACCGCAGTTTTAGATCTGGAATGCCACTCACCATAAATGAATGATGACTGGTTCAGAAATCATATCAAACGGAATTGCCATACTAACTTAAATGTGGGCACCGAAATTGAGTCCCTTACTTAAATAGAAATGATCATGGAATGAAAAGAGAATACATAAAACTTCATAAGAATTATCTGAGGCATGAGAATTATATAGGAAACTATAAAAAGATAATGTTATTAGATATATAAAAGAAAAAAAAAGCCAAAAATGGCAGGCTTTCAAAAGTAAAGTTCTAGGATCTGTATTAATCAATAGAATTGTAAAGCCAACTTGACATTGCTCAGGCAGTTGGGATTATCCATTTTTTTTTAAGTTCAATGTAGAAATCCTTGATATATGGAAGAGAATGTGCCCTTATTATGAAAATACATAGATGAAATAGATTGAGCCCTAATTAAGTAAGAAAGAAATTATCACTATGTATAGATCATAAACCAAGTATTGTAAAATATCGGAGAAAACACCAAAAATAATATCTTCTCTTTAAACTTGTTATAAGTAAATTAAAAATAGCAAGTTATAAAGAAGAAATGTTTTTTAAATTAAGTGATTCATTATATTTTTAGCTTCATATACCCACCTTATTTATTTCCTACTCTTTTCTTTCTGATATCTTTATTCTGGCTAGAAATTTTTCAGAAGTAAATGTCAATTAAAATGACTTAATAAGAGAATTCTTTTAAAAGACTAATAAATTAATTTTATGTTATTCTACCATCTGACATTCTATTTATAAAAGTACCAAGAATATTCATGGTTCCTAAGCTTAAGATATTGCTTGAATTCATTATGCATTTTGAGAATTACTTTAAAGTTGTGCCAGCAACTCTGCATTATAAGGTAGCCATATGTTCTTTCTCCAGAATAATTTTTCCTCACATAAAATTAAAATATGTGCAGTATTAAATCTGAGTTTTCCTTTCCCAAAAGTTAGAAAGATAAAAATCTACTTTGTTTTATTTAAGTTTTTAAGATAGGTAACTAATGCACATACACACTGGACTATACACAAACCAAAGCTCTTCAATTATATATGTACTATTTCTTCAAAGGCAATACAAGAAGTGAGGTGGATTCAACCACTTGACTTAACAAGAAAGAACTCAGACCATAGCTCACCTTTCAAGCATTGGCCTTTGAATTTCAAGTTTATCCCCATTTTTCTTCTGCATAATATTTGAACTGTAGCTATTTTATATAACTTTCTGCATATATTTCATATTGAATTTAAGCCTTATCAACAAATAAGATTTAAAGGCTAGGTAAGGGAAAGGGAACACATGAATAAAAATAAATAAATATATAATAAGATTTTGGTGGCCTTACTCTAGCTATATACCAATTAGAATGCAAAAATAATAATATCCTCTCTACATTTATGTGTGTATATATAGAGCAGGGGGAGGGAGATTATCTGATATAGAAATAGACTATAGATAATATACAGTAATAGACATAGAAACAAGAAAAACATGATTATTTTATGAAAAGTATTTTTTAAATGTTTACAAATGGGCAATTATAATATAATGGCAGATTTGACTTTATAATAAATTTATAAAAATTTACTTTAAGATTTAAATTAAATTCTAATTATTTAATCTAGATTATGTAATTTATAAAAGATAGTGCAGAGATAAGAAAATGTAACTTTAAAATTTTTATAAAGGCTCTGCTTCAGGACAATTTTTAATTCTCTGACACAATTTCTCACAACTTTCCACTGAAATGTTATTAAAGGCAAGCAAAATATGTCAATCCAGTAAAATCTTTAAAATTAGAATTCACAGTATACAGAGATCCAGAATCCAAAATGAATTTTTAGACCATGACTATAATAGATGGAATAAGAGATTAAGTAAGGATTAATCAAGGGATTTTTCTTATGATTTGATGATTATTTTCCAGAAGTAATATAATGGGACATTAATTCTTTCCCAGTTGACTACATGGCTCAGAGACTCATGTCCGTACCTTTCAGAAATGTCATATGTCTGTTCTGTGGACACTATTTTGGGTTGCACTCCATATTGTACATTTTATATCACCCTTTCTCATATGCAATTGTATTGCTATTTTTATATCTAATCAGTATTTACAAGAGCAATGCTTTAAAGTGTTGGAGAGAATTCAATTTTGAAGAGGAAATTTCTGTCAATAAAGTGTGGAGGTAAATAAGCCTGAGCCAGCAGAGAATGGGTCATGAAGTTGAGGGCTTAAAATGATTAGCCGGTGCAGGGGGCCAGAGCTTGAAGCATTTAGTGTGGATTGCAAGACAAGTCATTGGATGCATTTTTGCCAGGTATTAAAAATGATCCTAGAAACTACTATACTTGAACAGTACAGAAAAATAAAGTCAAGATGAAAAATATCAACTTTCACACTTGAAAGGTTTAAAACTCTGGAATAGTCAGCTTCCACCTTTCTGAAAAAGTATTCAAGACAATCAACTTGTTGGGGGGAAAGAAGTAGTTTGGGGTCCTGTTTTCAGAGGTTTCAGTTCATCACCCTGTGGTCTTTGTTCCTGTGGGGAGAGCAGAACATCCTGGTAGGGAGCACGAGGCTGAGCAGGCTGCTTACCACAGGGTGGACAGGAAGCATAAGAGGCAAGGGAAGAGCTCATGTTCCAACACCTTCTTCAAGGGCACTCAGTCAATGACCTAACCTCCTCCCTGCGGCCCCACCTGTAAAGTTTTCACTACTTCCCAAACATGCCAGCAGCGGGGGATAAGCTGTTAGTAGGTGAGCTTGGGGAGACACTTAAAATCCAAATGATAAAATCATAACAAGCACAATAATAAGTTGTACATATATGTATATAAATACAACAAAGATGAAGACACAAATATATATATATATATATATATATATATATATATATATATATATATGCCTACAAATATAATGTCAGCTCCTAAAGTCACCATTATACTTTTTATCATTCTCAACCCTTTTGGAAAACTTATCCTTTCTCTTTTGTTATAAATTTATGATAATGTTATTCAGTCACCAAAAGTTGTGTGCTTTTAAGTTGTATTAGTTACATGTTAATGTTTAGGAACATGAAACACCCCTGTATTTGCTTCTGTAATGACTTCAGATAAGAGCGAAAGAAAGCACATGCACTTATGGTTTATAAGTATTACATCCCATCTACTTGAGTTAGTTTTATATAGATCTTGTGTTTAGTAGTTATCCCAAAAATGTTTCTGTTTGCTATTGTTTAGAAAGTACACATATATGTGTGTGCATATATCACTGAGATTAAAGTATACTGAAACAGTTTCTTGGAGCTATCATATTGCTGAATTACCAAACGTATCAAATCTAAGAATAGTAAGTGATAAATTTGAAACCTTAATTGAGGGTGATTTAGGAGTATCTATCTAACAAGATAATAAATTTACATGGTCTTTGTTATCTATAAGAATGGAGCTGATTTAATTTCTTACAGTGTGTTATGAGATACTAGATGGATGGGATATTAGATGGAGAATAAATTTTAAATTATCTTTAGTAAGGATTTATAAGGATCTCTAAGATATTTTATGAACTAAAACACTGACATGAAGAGAACATTGCATGATATTCTACAATTTTGTGAATTGTAAAATAATTTTTTTTATGAAACTGTTTTACAAATCTTCCATTTATGTCTGAAATGTAACAATGGTAGCCCAGTGACTTAAGAACAGGGGTAGAAGAGAGACTTTTTTCTACATCTTTTTCTGAACTTCAAAATTTTTGATCAATTAAATATGTTATCCATTTAAAATATATCATGTTTTTCAATCAGTTTTCTTTTTAAAATCGTAAAGACAAAATATGTTACATAAAGATAACAAGCTGAAACAATGAAGAACATAGTTATATAAAATATTCTGTACCAAGAAAATAGAGCCAGGCACGGTGCATGCCTGTAATCCAGTGGCTCTGGAGAAAGAGGCAGGAGGATCGTGAGTTCAAAGCCAACCTCAGCAAAAGTGAGGCTCTAAACAACTCAGTGAGATCCTGTCTCTACATAAAATATAAAATAGGGCTGAGGATGTGGCTCTGTGCTCGAGTGCCCCAGAGTTCCATTTCTGGTATGCATCCTCACAAAAAAGAGAAACAATTATAGAAGAATTGACATTTTATTGGAATAGTGCAGAACATAATTAATACCATAAAATATTATTATCAGGGATCCAGATAAAAAGTTTAATACTGTTCCAAATATCTTCAAATAAAATTAAAGATCTGGAAAATATTTTTAAAAGCTGTAATATATATAATAGCTGTTGAGGGTAGAAAATAAAATTATAAATAAAATTTGCAAGTAAAATTATTAGTGCAACAAATATTAAATAAAATTTTCTTATTGTCCAAAAATTGGCAATGAAAACCTAAAGCCAAAGATAAAATAGCATTATTTATTCTGTAACTAAGAGAAAACTGCTCAAAGATGCCACTGAGAATTGGGTATAGAGGACTTTGCCAGGCCACCAAGACGATGAGTCTTCTCCTGGCCTTCCCAACACACCTTTGCCACTATCTGCTACAAAAGGCACAGGAGAAGGGTGGAGGGAAGGAGATCCTTGGAATTAGGGCAGTGGCCTCATTTGGAAGGCTGTGGTTTCTATAAAGAAGCCTTACATTTAGACACACCTTTGAGATGAGGGAAGCAGTCTACTTTCCCAGAAAATCATCTGAAGAGATTGAAGAGGCTCTGAAGAATGGAAGCCTTGCATATTTCATTTCCCAGCTTAAAGTCTATTTTTACACTAGCATTGGCTAGCTACTCTATAAGTATTTCAAAAATATAGAAAGATCATTGAAGAGCGAAAACAAAATAAAGACGATGATTAGCATAGGAATGCCTGCTTTCCCTCACTTTTTTTTTTTCACATGAAAAAGGTATCATTTCTCCTTGGATTTTGAGGTACTGCAGAAGACAGCCCACTTGTGCTGACTGGCTGTAGCCCAGTTTAAGGGATTGGCTGTCTCAGTTAAAGAAAAAAATAGCTGCAACAGGGTGGGAGTAAGACAAGAGTAAAGAGTGGAATTATATCCTCAGTTCTGTGCCTAGAATCTGTGCAATATGACCCTGTGGTGTCACATGGGAGAGGTAGAATTTAGATACCTGCTGTACAGAAGATGGTGAGGGATACCATTTGGATCTTGAATGATTGCCCTCAAAGACCTTTGTGTTGAAGACTCATCTCCTGCTTGTGATGTTCTTGGGAGGTGGTGGAACCTCTAAGAGGCAGAGCTCAGTAGAAGGAGATTCGATGATTGTGGGGATTGTGGGCATGTTCTCAAAGGAGATATTGGAAATCCAGCCTTTTCCCCTCTCTCTCTCTCTCTCTTCATCCTGGCTGCCAGGAAGTAAACAGGCCTCCTCCATTGCATGTTCCCAGTAGGGTGTACTATGCTGTCTTTGGCCCAAAGAAACAGGGCCAGATCAAGTAACTATGGACTGAAACTTCTGAAACCATGTGCCAAAACAAAACTTTCCTCCTTTTACATTGATTTTCTCAGATAGTTTGTCATAGAGATGGAAAACTGACTATACACTCTTACCTTGAATAATAATCAATGTTATCTAGAGACTTCAGAATAATAATTGAGAATTTGACTAAAACCCAAAACAGGTGAAATAGAATTTGTTCTTACAAATAAAACCAAGAGAAACTCTTACTAGAATTTTTTTTTTCCTTAAGGAAAACCCACATTAAAAAAAATCATTCTAGACTCAAGGAATTTGACTGGTAGGAGAAGAGAATTACAGTATTACTCCACATCCCCAAAATTACAAGTGTGGTCAAGGCTTAGAAAGAGAGGAAGGAAGAGATTATCTTTAAGTAGGACATGAATTTGGCATTTTAAAGTGGTTCAGTGTTTTTATCACTAAATATCATTTAAAAGCACAGAATTTGCCTGAAATATCTGTAGGGACCAGGAATTAACATTCTGAAGCTCATGCTTTAGAAAAGTCATTGGAGAATCATAAAACTGTGTCAAGTTTATAACCCTCCAAGTTTAGACTGCTAAATAAATCAGTTACCCATGGAAGCAATTGGAACAATTGGAGCAGAAATGGTAATACGATCATGCCTGAAGAGAATAATTCTGACCTGAAAAATATAAAATCTCAAGTCTACTTTCTTGAAAGGGTCAGGGATCTCTTAAAAAATCAGTTCACAGGATGGAAGATGTGCTATTGTTTTGCCAAGTCTACAGACTTGGACATAAAGCTACAGGGGATACTTCAGGGGAGAGGAAAGAAAATCAGATACTAATGATTAAACACAGCAAATATTTAGTAGAGACCACCTATGTGTAATTAAGTTTGTGAAGGTAACAAAATGTTGTCTAAAGTATGGCGTAGCAAACTATTAAACTGAACAACTGAAAATTGTAGTTAAAGCCCATAGTTAAAATATCATCACATTCTAGATATGGTCACCCAGTGCAACCTCTGAGGGATGACCAAAAGGTGGTAGAACATGTCCATTCTTATAGGAAGATGTCCAGTCAGCATTAATAAATACCCATAGAATTATTCTCCCTCAAAATTGTAGGAGACCTAATGTGTGATGGCTTTTGACTCCCTTCTGTGTCCTGTGCCTGTATGGCAGGTACCACGTGAGAAGGCTTTCAGAGAATCAATTCTTAGACTGAAGTTTTCATCTAGCACACATCATCTCAAGTCTCATTTGGACATCTGTTTGGGCCATGGCAGGTTGATAATATTCTCTCTGTACCCGTTTAAGGACTTTGGAGAAAACTCTTGATAAATTATAAAGTACTTTACGAATTTGCTGGGCAAAGTAGGGGTTAGCCAAAACGCAACATGACCAAGGCCACAGAGCCGGGATGGGAATGCGAATGTGGGGAAGAGAGAGGATAAGGGTAAATCAGTGGATCCACTGAACCTGCTCTGTAATGTTTGGTGAGAGAAACATATGCCTGGTGGAGCTATAGCCATATGTGCCCTGAAGAAAAGGGAACTGAGAATGAGGCTAAAACCTTGAAAACACGCAAGAGAATAAAATAAAAGGAAGCAGAAACCCTGGGGAAAAAAAGATTAAAAAAGTAGAAAAGAAAAACACAAATAGTTTTCCTATAAGCAGCAGCAAACTGGCCTGGGTAGGGGGGAACACACACACACACACACACACACACACACACACACAACAAAACAGACAAAAACATAAGTACTGATTTGTAATTTTAACCATTTCCCCAAGTAAATATGCTATCATTGCAAATTTCAAGATGCCAACTCTAAGTCCCTATATATGAAGTGGGAAGCATGTACTGGCAAATGGCCCTCCCCAGCTGATAAGAGATTGTCACATCCTTCATGGCCTGAATCTCCCTTTGGCTTCTTGATTTTTTTTTTCATAAGAGCATACACTCTCATTAAAATTTAAGAAGAGTGGCCATGTGATTTTTTTAATTTAAACTGCAAAATTGTTGAGAATGAAAGTGAGAGTACTGTTAATTTTATTGAAGTACAAAGCCTAAACTGAACTTCCCCAGACACACTGACATACATAACCACCTTAAGGGAGCAAATTTTAGTCTTGTGTTCTAACTGGTACCAACTACATTCATGCAAAATTCTCAGTGATATTTGAGACAATTAATTGAACTCCAGGTATTCTTTACTTCATAGGTCTGCAGTTTCATTGCAGGAAATGTAGTAGCTGAGGACTTATACACGAAATCTTCACAGCTGTCGAAGAAGCTTTGTAAATTACTAATTTCACACAAGGAAGTGTTTCTAAAGGAAAGGTCATAAACTGTGGACCCTCTAGGTCACTTGTCAGATATAGATATGTTCGGTATAATTGACAGTATGTTATTCAAGCTAACCACAAATTTTTTCCAACTCTAATCAATCCTGGTTTCATGTGAAGGTCAGAAGATATAATCTTCCTATTCATTGTGTCTTTTGATTTACTCTTCCCATAGTTTACTTGTATGTTTTATCATTCAGATTATGAGTTAGTCTTGGCTCTGTGGAAATCTGTCCAGAGTTTGCTTTAATTATATTCCAGGCACATCCTTGGACTGAGCCCACACTTTCTGTAAGTTTTTCAGTGTAGATTTCATGATCCATATGGGTCATATAAGTGTGAATCCCCAAGTCTATGTATATAATTACAACTTCTAAGATGATAAAAAATTCATAGGCATTTCTTGTAGGTTTCTGTTTGTATACACTTTAATTTTTGAATGATTTAAATATTCATTTAAAATTTTCTTGATATTTGTTAATTAAGGATGTTCAGGATAAAATTTATTTTACATATTTCCAAAACTAGAAACAGAAACTGATTTTTTAATTGATATTAAGACAGTCTTTCTTAATTAAGGCTCATTCCTTTGTCTATTTTATTTTGCTATAACAGAATAGTACAGCCAAGGAAAATTATAAACAATAAAACTTCATTTTAAGTATGGTCTGAAAGTTGGGGAGTCCTGAGCTCAAGGATCCTTCCTGTAAAGGACCTTCTTTCTGTCATAACATGGTGAAAGGCATCATGTGGGAGACAGCATGCAGTGAGAGATTTCACTCTCAAATCACATTTTCAAAGACCATTGGATACACTCATCAGGCTCAGCTTCATGGCCTAATCATCTCTTGAAAGTATACCCTTTCCACACTGTCATAAAGGCAACTAAATTTCAACTAAATTCCTAGAGGACACATCTAAACCATCCCAACCTTGAGTGTGAAAGACAAACAAAACAACATCATGTTTGTTAATAAGACAATTTATATTACCAAATAGTTTTGTGCAATTAATAATTATACATAAGCATCATCATGGTCAACTTGGATTAATCTATGCCTGCTCTTATAGCTGGGATAACCTTTCAGATGGCATGAGATTTACAAAATGAGAAATAAAAATCAGTGTGGGAGTGTACAATATAGTTTCTGTTACACACATTTTGAAGACTTTTTGTTTGCTGTTGTTTTTGCTTCAAAACATTCCTTTTAAAATTTTTTTTCTAGTTGTTGATAGACCTTTATTGAATTTGTTTATATGTGGTGCTGAGAATCAAACCCAGTTCCTCACACATTCCAGGCAAGTATGTTACAACTAAGGCACAGTCCCAGCCCCTCAAAATATTCTTAATGTCATAGACAAATCTAAAAATGATAAAGTGTAATCAACCTTGTTCTCAATCTATAATATGAAGCAATATGCCAGATAATGTAGCTAGACATATGGAAATTTAATTGTGAATGAACAAAAATTATAGCCACATAATTAAATACTCAATGGAAGGACACCTATATATTCATTCTTGAACAAATATCTCCAATATAGGCTACAGATGAATGGTTGATCAAACAAAATAATATCATAAGATACAGAATAATCATATTATCAGATAATACATTTAAAGATACTATAAACAATTAAATATATGTTTCAAAGAGGGTTAGAAAACAACTTAAATTGCAATTTGAAATTTAACAATGATGACTTAGATTGAAAATCTAATAATATAGATGGATGGATGAATAGATAGATAATTGTCAACTCAGCATGACAACTCATGGATTTGGAATGGGAGCAAGTAAAATTTAAGCAGTTTACTCTTGACTCATGAGGTATCATTGGACATCATGGTGTGAGGTGGACATTGTCTTTATTGCTGAAGATAATATTAGTGTAATATTTTTTTGCTAGGGTCACCAGAAATGCAACTGAAATTTTCAGGATATGATTGACCTTGAAAAAAAAATTTCACATGAAATGCTGACATAAATATTATTTTGAGGCATTTTTATTACTGGAAATGTAGTCAGGACATACAATGCAAAGGCAGTACCATATTATTCTGCATGTAACATGTTGGGAGTGCTGACTGTATTATGGGTCTTGAATTGTCCTGTGAAGAGGTGATGCCTCTCCTGGGAACTCCTGGGGTGAAGGCTTCAGTGTGAGACTGCACAGTTGCTGTGATGACAGCCTGTTCAATAGGAGGTTCCGTGCCAGCCACGGAGCTGTTCAGTATTGCCCTTGAAATTCATATACCAGCTGCAGGAGGATAGAAAGTTATGGGAACAAGCTGATAATCATAATTGGGCTGTTCAGACTCATGACCTGGGTTCTGCTTGCTTTGAAGAAACGTTCTCACAATAACCCCGGTGATTTTAAAACCTATACAATAAATGGGCTGAGCTGGCTCAGGGTCATCTCCTCATCAGGAGATGAAGAACCACTTGGCCTCAGCTTCTTCTCTATTTGTGTATCTGTTTTTGTTTTCTCTATCACCTCACTGCCTGGTCCTGGAAACTAAATTAATGGTCATGCAGGATGCAGCATAACATATTTCAATATTTCTGTGTACATTAAGGTTGGGTTGGAAATTCCATTACTAAGAAAAACGAATATCTTGTATTTGTATTTACGTGAGTTTTGGCTTTTATTTTTCAGACTTTCTACCATGAGTATGATACAAAGTCAATATTTTGAATCAAATATATTTAATTAATTTTTTCTAATTTTAAAATCAAAATATCATTCCATCAAGGCTGGATCATGCTGTAGTAACAAGAGGTCCATAATCTGAAAAACTTAAAAATGTTAAAGAATCACTCCTTGAGCATGCTATCTGATGACAGCTGGCTATAACTCTGTTTCACATCCTAGTTCTCTGGGACACAGAGATTAATTAGGATGACTCTGAATAAAACTTGTTGATCTGGAGGAAGAAGAAAAAGAATCATGAAAAACAATTCACTGGCTCTTAGAGATTCCACATAGAAATGGCATTTGTTGTTTTGGTTTGCATAATATTCTCTTCCACAGCAGGACAACAAATATTAAAAGAATTTCAAATATCACAACAGCACAATCCTTATACTATACATGGAATCTATTGTAAAAAATGTTGTGACATTTTTGCACTTGTTATCCATAGAAAAATAAGGACCTATGGTAGGCAGCATTCTCAGATGGCTCCCGAGATTCTCTCCCTTTCTGATATCTGCCCTGTATAATCTCAGTCCCTTCATATGTGCTCAGGATTTCTGACTATGATTAAGTGCTAGTCCTGCAAATATACTACTTCATATAGCAAAAGGTTTCTTTATTTTTTTTTCAGATATATTTACAGGCTTCCAATTATTTAGCTGGAGTCAATGAGGAGACTATCCTGATTGAGCCTAACCTAATTAGTTGAAACTTTAAAAGAGATTGGAAAGATTTGAAGAAAGAGGATTTTTCAGGTGATCTTAAAGTGAAAAACTGTACTGCTGAACAGAGGGGGACTCCATGCCAGTTAAAAGAGCAGCAGGTGGGAGCCAACAAGAGTCCTCAGAAAACAGGCCTCTCCACCATGCAACCAACCTTTGGAACTGAATTTTGTCAACAACCAAAGTGCTTAAAAGAGGACTTTGAGTCTCAGATGAGAGTACAGCCTGGATGATGCCTTCATAGCTCCCTGAGAGCTCCTGCAGAAGACCCAGGCTATGCACACACAGACTGAGATTCAGAGGGACTGTGAAATAATAAAATCAGAGATTGCTTGATGCAACTAAGTCCTTTGCATTTGATAACTAGAAACAGAGAACTAAAGACCGACTTAATGTAGACAATTCTCACAGTAGTAATAAAAGCAACAGAACCAAAGACAACATAACACCTCTTTGTGTGTGTGATTTTGTTAGTGAACTTCTGTCAGATTACACACAAACATACTATTTAACAACAAATTAAGGATGCTGATTTATTTTCCTGAATAAAATAGCAATGCCTGAGAAATAGAGAACAATAACCTATGGCTTTATTTTACTAACACCTTCAGCAGATTTATGCATATTTTATTTTATTAGTGCTTTTTAAACTAAGTTTGTGATTATATAAAATTAATGTTTACACTTGCAAAATAATACAACTACTTAATTTTTATTCAATAGTAACTAAGTGATAAAAGACTGAGCTAAAATTGCCCACCCTTCTTTTAATTTATTAAGCATTTTTTCTTTTACATCTCATTAACAATATTCAATACCGATATTATCAAATACATAAGGGGACTTTCTGCTTCTGTTTTGGAAGGGAATATCTGGAATGATCACATATGCTTTGACAATAAAATAAAAATATATACAATTGTAACTTCATATTTTATCCATTAATGCAGTGAAGTCATCAGGCAATTCGTCAACATGGAATCTAAGAAAAGACAGATACCTCCAACAGGAAGAGGGGAAAGAGAAAGAGAACACAAAATGAAGGTCAGGCTGACATTTAAGCAGGTAAGTGAAATCCATTTGTCTGTCTCTCTCTCTCTCTCTCTCTCTCTCTCTCTCTCTCTCTCTCTCTCTCTCCTTAATAAATTCCTAAGTTTGCTAACATCACACTGTAGAAGTATGGAAAACCAGATACACAACAGCAGTTTGTGCTTACTGGTAAATGCTTCTCCACAGACCTTTCAAAGGTGCTGGTAAGAAATACTGAGAACTTGACAATAAATAGAAAAAGTCTTCCCTTGTTAATTATATGGAAACGCAAGTGGTGCCTGTCAGCAGGACTGCAGCCAATACTATAGCAAAAGCACTAAGCCTTGTCTGGGTACTTCTGCTCTATGTGACTAAAGACTTAAGGAACTGTGGACGAGCAGGGTGCCCTGCCACGTGGAGAACAGGGATAACCACAAACAGAAAGAAGAGGAAAAGAAACCTCTATTGCCCTCTGGGCCCAAAATAGAGGTCTTCTTCCCTCAGTCCTGCATGGCCAGGACCACTGAGACTCAAATGTCGTTCAAAACAGATTACACGGGACAATGAAGAACACCACCTTCCACCACCCATCCCCAAGTACCAAATACAGGACAACCACCACCACAACCACAAAATAACACAGGGAAAGCATGAGTGCAGAAAAAGGCTAAAGAAGAAGTGTGTAGAAGGTGTGAAACTGACGGAGGGTCAGGCATCCAGGGAAAGTCATGGGCAAACCGTCTTCAACCTGAGCACAAAGGAAAGTGAGAGAAATTTTGATCTGGAGAAGTTCTCATGGCAACAACAGCCACCATAAGAGTGAAGCAGAGATGGACTCCTCTAAACTGATTAAATCCCATGTCAGTGACATAATCCAGGAAGAGTTGGGCCAGTTTTCAGGGAAAACATACTTATGCTTTATCCATGTTGTTGACCTCTCCAGTGGAAGATAGGAAACAAAAACAAAGAAAAACGCACACTCCCTGGAAACACAAACCCTGTCAAGAGAAAAAAATACTCACTTGCCAACACTTAGCATTGATTGTGTTCTCAGTCGCTGCCATTCTGACTGGAGTGAGAGGAAATCTCAGGATAGTTCTGATTTGCATTTCTCTAATTGCTAGAGAGGTTGAACAGTTTTTCATATATTGGTTGATCAATTCTATATCATCTTCTGAGAAGTGCCTGTTCAGTTCCTGGGCCCATTTATTGACTGGGTTGTTTGTTTTTGTGGTGTCAAGTTTTTTAAAGACTTCCTTATATGTACTGGAGATTAGTGCTCTATGGGACATGTGCGTAGTGAAATTTGCTCCCAACATGTAGGCTCACTATTCACCTCATTAATTGTTTCTTTTTTCTGAGAAGAACTTTTTAATTATCATTAACTTACCTAAACAATGTCTTACTTAGATAAATCTTGTAGGTTTTTTAAAAACATAAATCGTTAAAAATAGAAGGATTTATATCTATTTTTATATAAATTGAATTATCTTTCTATGGTTTCAGTAGCTAGTTGAAATTGTGCCTATATCAGAGAAGATGTGGTTTGAAATATAACCCCTAAGAAAACAAAAATCAATGTACACAGTCTGATTCCTCACATTTGATTATAATCACAACAAATTTTGGTGTGTATTCTATGGCATGTATATAAATAAATTTCATACATTGCCATCATTTGAACTTCTTAAAATAGCAGGTTAGATTAATGTTATAACTTATATTGTGTAAATTCAGAAATTTGGAGAGGTAGAACAGTGAGGATAAAACCAAACCAAGAAAAAAGTGGCAGAGGAGGAATTTCATTCCCTTGAATTAACTTTACTTTGAATTAACAGAGACATTTCCTTCCATTCTGTGCCCACTCTGATTGGCAAATCACCAATGAAAACTTCTATTTTTAATGTGACATCAAATTTTAATGCTCCTTTGGGAAAAGACCTTATCATAGATAATCTCAAAACAATTTTCAGAATTACTAAGACTGTTTTAGTTTGGGTGATATTTCACAAAAACATGGATGTAAAATTACGCTATTAATGACTGTAAGAAATCTTCAAAAAGAATTTGCACAAGTGCGCACCATCAAAAGTTCATACTGTTCTTCTGTCACTTCATCTATGAACATGGCTGTGCATGATGTGGAAGAGACACTGAATCTTTCCAGCGTGAAGCCTGTGTAAGTGTGGAGCAGATAACACAAGCTCTAAGGAACTAAACGTCATTTTTAAGCATAAAATTGCCTTGAAAGTGATATAACTTGCTTGCCACTTGGTCCTTTTTCTTGGTTAATGCAATCGAGACATTGCATTTCATGTGTATTCTGTCCATGGTGATAGATAGAGGTTCTAGAATTACTAACACTGAAAATAGTTTTTTAAAACTTCCATTATCCTTTTTATTATTCTGTAGTTACTTTAAATTAAAAGGCTTCCTTAGTTATTTTACGTTTTTATTAGTACATTGTAGTTATGTAGAACATTGGCATGCATAATAACAACATTATATACCTAATACTGTGACATAACCATAGGAGCATGAAATATAACTGGCTTCATGTCAGTCCCCAGTACTTCTCCTTTCCCTCCCTCCCTTCCTCCACTTGCTTCCCTTTCTCTAATCTTCTGCTCTTCCTTCTATGTATTTATAGCTTTTTAATTAGTGCCTTACGGATGTACATACAGGTGAAGTTCACTGAAATTCATCCATATATGTAGATAACATTAGTTGGTGAATTTTATTCTACCATTTGCCCCTTTCCCATCCCTCTTCCCTCTGCATCAATTCCCTTGCTCTGCTTTACTCACCTCCTTTCTATTTTTATGGGATTTCCATGCATCTTGTTTTTCCCCATTATTTTGTTCTAGCTTTTGCATTTGAGAGAAAACATTTGACCTATGACTTTCTGAATCAGGGTATTTCTACTTAGCATGATGTCCTCTAGTTCCATCCATTTACCAGCAAATGCCATAATTTCATTCTTCTTTATGGCTGAGTAATACTCCATTGTTTATGTGTACACATATTTCTTATTCATACGTTGATGGGCACCTGGGCTGATTCCGTAAATTTATTATTCTGAATTGTGCACCTATGGTGGTTCCATTTATGGCTTTCCAAAGTAGTTGTACTAATTTTTAGTCCCAACAGAAATAAATGCATGAGTGTACCCTTTCCCCCTCCACACATATCACATTTTTTGTAATTTGTAATCTTCATGACTGCCATTCTGACTGAGTAAGATGAAAACTCAATGTAGCTTTGATTTGCATTTCCCTGATTAGTAGGATTGATGAACATTATTTTAAAAAATATATATGTTGTTCACTTGTTTTAAGAAGTGTCTGTTTAGTTCTTCACTCATTTATTGATTGGGTAAATGGTTTTTTGATGTTAATATTTTTGAATTTTTTATGTATTCTGGATATTAATCTCCTTTCCGAGAATGAGGGACCAAAGATCCTCTTCTGTTCTGAAGGCTGTCTCTTTGCATTCTTGTTCCCTTTGGTGTGCAGCAGCTTTTAAATTGATTCCAACCTCCCTATTGATCATTGGTTTTATTTCTTGTGCTTTAGGAGTCTAATTAAGGAAGTTGATGCCTACGCCAATATATTGGAGTGTTGAGCCTGTGTTGTCCTCTTGAAGTTACCAAGCTTCTGGTATAATTTCTAAATCTTTGATCAACTTTGAGTGGACTTTTGTACTGAGATATGAGTCTACTTTCATTCTTCTACCTATGGATATCCACTTTTCCCGGCACCATTTGTTGAAGAGAATATCTTTTCTCCAATGTATGATTTTAACACTTTTGTCAATTATCAGATCACTATATGTTCGTTTATTTTTCTCTGTGTCTTCTTTTCCATTCCATTAGTCATCATGCTTGTTATGATGCCAACACTTAGTTGGTTTTGCTATTAAAACTCTGTAATATAATTTGTCATCTGGTATCGTGATGGCTCTAGCATCGTTCTTGCTCATTACTGTTTTTTTCTATTTTGGATAACTCATTCTTCCTAGTAAAGTTTAGGACTGTATCTTCTAGTTCTGGGGAAAATGTCATTGGCACTTTGATGGGAAATGCATTGGATTTGCATAAACATTTGCCTCAATGTTTTAAAGGCTATAGTGGAAAAACACAAAGTCATAATAAATGCAGAAGACAGTGAAAGCATTCTTTTATAGAATCAGGAACAAGGGGAGGATGCACACTCCAACCACTCCTATTTAAAATAATTCTTAAAACTCTAGCCAGAGCAATCAGGCAAGAACAGGAAATTGGGAGATACAAATAGGAATAGAAGAAGTCAAATGATCTCTGGCACTGATGACATGATTCTGTATTTAGAAAATCCCCCAAAATTCCACCAGAAAACTTCTAGAGCTGGTAAACAAATTCACCAAAGTAGCAGGATACAAGGCGAATGTCTATAAATCAATAGTTTTTCTGTACTACAATAATTAATCTGCTGAGAAAGAAACTGCAGAAACTATCTCTCACAATAACCTCAAAAAATAATTTAGAATAAATCTAACCAAGGAGGTTAAACACCTCTAAATTAAAATTTACAGAAAAATAAATAAATAAATTGAAAAAGATTTATGAGCTAGAAATACTTCCCATGTTCTTGAATAGGCAGAATTAGTATTGTAAAAATAACCCTATTTGTCAAAAATGCTGCAGATTCACTAATAATTTTTAACTACATAAGCAAAAACAGTTTGCAATTTTAATTTTTGATTTTTAATTATTTTCTTAAAATAAAGGCTTAACTACCTTGCATATTATAAATGAAAATTAAGTAAAGATGTACAGTTCTCCCACTTTATCCATGGAGGATAAATTCCATCTCTAATGAATGTTAAAAACTCAGACGCCTATATGCATTCATGCATGTGTATATATACAAAATTATACACACATAACTATTATAAAATTTACTTATAAATTAGGCATATTAAGGGATTAACAACATAAATGCAATTGAAATCTTTCAACAATATCCTATAATAATAGCATTTTAAACTTGAGAATTACTTATGGAATTTTCCATTTTTTTTTTTTTTTGGAAACAAGACAGTAATTTTTATTATCTTTTCTCTATTATAAAAGTGATGAGGTATGAGCAATTCTTTCCTTAATGTTTTTTTTTTTTTTATTGGTTGTTCACAACATTACAAAGCTCATGACATATCATATTTCATACATTAGATTGAAGTGGGTTATGAACTCCCAATTTTACCCCAAATGCAGATTGCAGAATCACGTCGGTTACACATCCACAATTTTACATAATGCCCAATTAGTAATTGTTGTATTCTGCTACTTTTCCTATCCCCTACTATCCCCCCTCCCCTCCCCTCCCATCTTCTCTCTCTACTCCATCTATTGTAATTCATTTCTCTCCTTGTTAATTTTCCCATTCCCCTCACAACCTCTTATATATAATATTGTATAGCAATGAGGGTCTCCCTTCATTTCCATGCAATTTCCCTTTTCTCTCCCTTTCCCTCCCATCTCATGTCTCTGTTTAATGTTAATCTTTTCTTCCTGCTCTTCCTCCCTGCTCTGTTCATAGTTGCTCTCATTATATCAAAGAAGACATTTGGTATTTGTTTTTTAGGGATTGACTAGCTTCACTAAGCATAATCTGCTCTAGTGCTATCCATTTCCCTGCAAATTCTATGATTTTGTCATTTTTTATTGCTGCATAGTACTCCATTGTGTATAGATGCCACATTTTTTTTATCCATTCATCTATTGAAGGGCATCTGGGTTGGTTGCACAGTCTAGCTATTGTGAATTGTGCTGCTATGAACATCGATGTGGCAGCATCCCTGTAGCATGCTCTTTTAAGGTCTTCAGGGAATAGTCCGAGAAGGGCAATAGCAGGGTCAAATGGTGGTTCCATTCCCAGCTTTCCCAGGAATCTCCAAACTGCTTTCCAAATTGGCCGCACCAATTTGCAGTCCCACCAGCAATGTACAAGAGTACCCTTTTCTCCACATCCTCGCCAGCACTTGTTGTTGTTTGACTTCATAGTGGCTGCCAATCTTACTGGAGTGAGATGGTATCTTAGGGTGGTTTTGATTTGCATTTCTCTGACTGCTAGCGATGGTGAGCATTTTTTCATGTACTTGTTGATTGATTGTATATCCTCCTCTGAGAAGTGTCTGTTCAGGTCCTTGGCCCATTTGTTGATTGGGTTATTTGCTATCTTATTGTCTAATTTTTTGAGTTCTTTGTATACTCTGGATATTAGGGCTCTATCTGAAGTGTGAGGAGTAAAAATTTGTTCCCAGGATGTAGGCTCCCTATTTACCTCTCTTATTGTTTCTCTTGCTGAGAAAAAACTTTTTAGTTTAAGTAAATCCCATTTGTTGATTCTTGTTATTAACTCTTGTGCTATGGGTGTCCTATTAAGGAATTTGGAGCCCGACCCCACAATATGTAAATCATAGCCAACTTTTTCTTCTATCAGGCAAAGAGTCTCTGATTTGATATCAAGCTCCTTGATCCATTTTGAGTTAACTTTTGTGCATGGCGAGAGAAAGGGATTCAGTTTCATTTTGTTGCATATGGATTTCCAGTTTTCCCAACACCATTTGTTGAAGATGCTATCCTTCCTCCATTGCATGCTTTTAGCCCCTTTATCAAATATAAGATAGTTGTAACTTTGTGGATTAGTCTCTGTGTCCTCTATTCTATACCATTGGTCCACCCGCCTGTTTTGGTACCAGTACCATGCTGTTTTGGTCACTATTGCTCTGTAATATAGTTTGAAATCTGGTATCGCTATACCGCCTGATTCACACTTCCTGCTTAGAATTGCTTTTGCTATTCTGGGTCTTTTATTTTTCCATATGAATTTCATGATTGCTTTATCTATTTCTTCAAGAAATGCCGTTGGGATTTTGATTGGCATTGCATTAAACCTATAGAGAACTTTTGGTAATATCGCCATTTTGATAATGTTAGTTCGGCCTATCCATGAACAGGGTATATTTTTCCATCTTCTAAGGTCTTCTTCTACTTCTCTCTTTAGGGTTCTGTAGTTTTCATTGTATAAATCTTTCACCTCTTTTGTTAGGTTGATTCCCAAGTATTTTTTTTTTTTGAGGATATTGTGAATGGAGTGCTTTTCCTCATTTCCGTTTCAGAAGTTTTGTCGCTGGTATACAGAAATGCCTTTGATTTGTGCGTGTTGATTTTATATCCTGCCACTTTGCTGAATTCATTTATTAGTTCTAGTAGTTTCTTTGTAGATCCTTTTGGGTCTTCTAGGTATAGAATCATGTCATCTGCAAATAGTGATAATTTAAGTTCTTCTTTTCCTATTGTTATGCCTTTAATTTCCTTTGTCTGTCTAATTGCTCTGGCCAGTGTTTTGAGAACTATATTGAATAGAAGTGGTGATAGAGGGCATCCCTGTCTTGTTCCAGATTTTAGAGGGAATGCCTTTAACTTTTGTCCATTCAGAATGATGCTAGCCTGAGGCTTAGCATAGATAGCTTTTACAATGTCAAGGTAAGTTCCTGTTATCCCTAGTTTTTCTAATGTTTTGAACATAAAGGGGTGCTGTACTTTGTCGAATGCTTTCTCTGCGTCTATGGAGACGATCATATGGTTCTTATCTTTAAGTCTATTGATGTGGTGAATAATATTTATTGATTTACGTATATTGAACCAGCCTTGCATACCAGGGATGAATCCTACTTGATCATGGTGCACAATTTTTTTGATGTGTTTTTGTATTCGATTTGCCAGAATTTTATTGAGGATTTTTGCATCTAGGTTCATTAGAGATATTGGTCTGTAGTTTTCTTTCTTTGAGGTGTCTTTGTCTGGTTTCGGAATCAGGGTGATGTTGGCCTCATAGAATGAATTTGGAAGAGCTCCCTCTTTTTCTATTTCCTGAAATAACTTGAAAAGTATTGGTATTAATTCTTCTTTAAAGGTTTTGTAAAACTCAGCTGTATACCCATCTGGTCCTGGGCTTTTCTTGGTTGGTAGTCTTTTGATGGCTTCTTCAATTTCATCCATTGATATTGGTCTGTTCAAATTGTGTGTATCCTCCTGACTCAGTCTGGGCAAATCATATGACTTAAGAAATTTATTGATGTCTTCACTATCTTCTATTTTATTGGAATATAGGTTTTCAAAATAATTTCTAATTGTCTTCTGTATTTCTGTAGCATCTGTTGTGATATTGCCTTTTTCATCCCGTATGTTAGTAATTTGAGTTTTCTCTCTTCTTCTCTTCGTTAGCATGGCTAAACGTCTGTCGATCTTATTTATTTTTTCGAAGAACCAACTTTTAGTTTTGTTAATTTTTTCAATAGTTTCTTTTGTTTCAATTTCATTGATTTCCGCTCTGATTTTAATTATTTCTTGCCTTCTGCTACATTTGCTGTTGTTTTGCTCTTCCTTCTAGGGCTTTGAGATGAAGTGTGAGCTCATTTATTTGTTGGTTTTTTCTTTTTTTGAGGAATGACCACCAGGTGATGAATTTTCCTCTTAAAACTGCTTTCATTGTGTCCCATAGATTCCGATATGTTGTGTCTGTATTTTCATTTATCTCTAAGAATTTTTTGATTTCCTCCTTTATGTCTTCTGTAACCCATTGATCATTCAGTAACATATTGTTCATTTTCCATGTGATGCAGGATTTTTCCTTCCTTCTTTTACCATTGATTTCCAGTTTCATTCCATTATGATCAGATAAAATGCATGGTATTATCTCCACCCCTTTATATTTACTGAGGGTTGCCCTATGGCATCATATATGGTCTATTTTTGAGAAGGATCCATGTGCTGCTGAGAAAAAAGTATATCCATTTGATGATGGTTGATATATTCTATATATGTCAGTTAAGTCTAGGTTATTGATTGTGGTATTGAGTTCTATAGTTTCTTTATTCAACTTTTGTTTGGAGGATCTGTCCAATGGTGAGAGAGGTGTGTTGAAGTCACCCATAATTATTGTGTTTTCGTCTATTTGATTCCTGAACTTGAGGAGAATTTGTTTTATGAATATCGCAGCACCATTATTTGGTGCATAAATATTGATAATTGTTATGTCTTGTTGGTGAATGGTTCCTTTTAACAGTATATAGTGTCCTTCTTTATCCCTTTTGATTAACTTAGTCTTGAAGTCGATTTTATTCGATATGAGGATGGCCACCCCTGCTTGCTTACGAGGACCGTGTGCGTGGTATATTTTTTCCCATCCTTTCACCTTCAGCCTGTGTATGTCTTTTCCAATCAGATGTGTCTCCTGGAGGCAGCATATTGTTGGATTTGTTTTTTTAATCCATGATACCAGCCTATGTCGCTTTATTGGAGAGTTTAAGCCATTAACATTCAGAGTTACTATTGATATATGGTTTGTACTTCCATCTATGTTTGATTATTTATCCTTTCTTAAAAAATTTAGTTTGTTTCTCCATGATTATCTTTCCCCTCACCCTCTGTCTTTACCGAGGCACTTCCCTCTGATGGTTTTGGTTATTGTTTTTCATTTCTTCCTCGTGTAGTGTTTTGCTCAAAATGCTTTGCAATGCTGGTTTTCTGGCTGCAAATTCTTTTAACTTTTGTTTATCATGAAAGATTTTTATTTCGTTGTCATACCTGAAGCTTAATTTTGCTGGATACAGAATTCTTGGTTGGCATCCATTGTCTTTCAGTGTTTGAAATACATTGTTCCATGACCTTCTTGCTTTCAGTGTCTGTGATGAAAAATCTGTTGTTAATCTTATTGGTTTACCCCTGAATGTAATCTGTCTCTTTTCTCTTGTAGCTTTTAATATTTTCTCTTTGTTCTGTATATTGGATATCTTCATAACAATGTGTCTTGGCGTTGGTCTACTGTGATTTTGTGTGCTCGGTGTCCTGAATGCATCTTCAATTTGTATATCTGTTTCCTTTTTTATTTCTGGAAAGTTTTCTGTAATTATTTCATTCAGCAGGGTACTCATTCCCTTGGTTTGAATCTCTGTACCTTCTTCTATCCCGATGACTCGTAAATTTGGTTTTTTTATGTTATCCCATAACTCTTGGATGTTTTTCTAGTGATTTTTTACCAGCCTTTCTGAGTTGGCTAGACTCTTTTCAAGATGATATATTTTGTCTTCAGTATCTGACGTTCTGGCTTCTACTTGCTCCACTCTATTAGTGACACTCTCAATTGAGTTTTTAATTTGGTTTATCGTTTCCTTCATTTCTAGAATTATTGTTTGATTATTTTTTATAATCTCTATCTCCTGATAAAGATGCTTAACTTCTTCTTTTATCTGTTTATGTAACTCATTCTCAATGTGTTCTTTTCTGCTTGAATTTGCTGTCTCATATCCTCTTTAAGGTTCCATTCCATCTGTCTAAGGTGTTCCTTGAGTTCTTTATATGAACATTTTTCCGATGACTCTAGGTCCTCCTGAATATTTAGGCTGTCCTGCATTGTTTGTACTCCTTTTCTTCCTTGCTTTTTGAAGCTGCTCATGTTACTTCTTGTTCTGTTTGACTGATGAGTTACTGTTTACTCCTATAAATTTATTTGATGCTTGGGAGGAAAGGTATTAGAAGGGAAGGGAAGAAGTCACTAAAGAGAATGAGAGTAAGCAGGTAGAATTCAAGGAAGGGGGGATAAGATAATTGAAAAGAAATGAAAAGACAGAAGAAGAAAAAAAATAGGAAATAAAAAAAGAAAAAGAAAAAAATTTTATAAAAAAAGAATAAAAGAAAAATTAAAATTAAAATTGGAAGAAAAAAAAATTTTTTTAAATTATAAAAAAAAATTTAAAAAACAAGAAAGAAAAATGAAAATGAAAGAAAACCCCAAATCAAAATCAAAAAAAAAAAAGAGAGAAAAGAAAAAAGAAAAAAAAAACAATAATAAATGCAGTCTTAGAGTTTGATTAACTTCTCTTCCAGTAGGTGGCGCTGTGCTCACCAGGCCAAGTTTCTCCTGTCAATACGCGGGAACCAATCCCTGTGCAGCAGCTCCTCCTCCCAGACTGGGCGAGTCTCCAATCCTGAGTGCCTAGGGCCTCCTCTTGTGTCTAGTCACTTCCCCACTTTTCCTCTAGCCAGGCCCCTCTCACGGGTGCCGCTCACCACAATACTGGGTACACGCCAGGTCTGCTGCTCCCGGGAGCCCTGTTTTCATGGACGATTGGGCACACTCTCCCAGATTGCCTGTCCCTCAGACCCTAAGTTTGTGGAGCTTAGGGCTGAGAATCCTCAGCAAATTTTACTTGCCCTCCGGTAGCCACACCCCGGTAGCAGGTGCACGAGACCTCAGCTGTCAGCTCTGGTGGGAGTGGTAGTTCCGCGCCGCGGGTCCCTCGCCACCTCTAATTCCCTCGGTCTGGCTACCGCGCTCACAGGAGAGCTGGGAGGGGCCCTTAAGGTTTCCCCGCTGTGTGGAGAGGGAAGGCTAGGGGATTACACACCTGTAGCCGCAGGATTCAATGAAGTTATCTCCTCCGCCGCAGTCTGATGACGTCAGTCCTCTGCCATGGTGGTATCTCTTGCAAATGGCGACAGTTCGTTTCCCTTTGCCGGGTGACCAATGCAACGGGTGGGTCCTTACTGTCTCTCCCAAGCCCCGTTTCAAACCTGTGGCCACTGCCTATGAAGGCTCGGTTGGCATTTACCTCCGGAGGATCAGAAGGGCTGACCAGTTGTTTCAGCCGGATGGATTAGTGCTGAGTCGCAGCTGTTTGTCTGCGGGAAGCAGGCGAATGGGAGCTTGAATTCAGCCGATCCAGGCTCAGTGTGTGTTCTGAGAGGTCCAGATTGATCACCCCAGATCCACGTCAGCTCAGCATTGCTTAGTGATCCTGAGCAAACAGATTTAGGCTGTTTACGACTCCCTATGCCTGCACAGCTGAAGAGGTCAGAGACTTGATCTCTCCGCGCCCGCCGCCATGTTGGAATCAAATTTTCCATTTTGACATTTGGACATTTGACCACATGGAACTGAAACCATAAAAAGTGAAATTTTATATAAGAAGGATGTGCTGTTTTTCACAAAAGAGGATTAATGGTTAGAAATGATAGAAAGTGTTGGGGGCTTTATCTAAATTCCAGAGTTATATGTAGTGAAACATTTTCCATTTGTTTAAAACTAATTTTCAACTATTCTTGTTAATGTAATAGAACACCAGATTAAGTCATTGAAGAAGTGAAAAATATACAAAGATGGCTGTAAAACCATCAAATTCTATTAATACCCCATTGATTTTTTTTTTAAAAGGACATTATTTATCCTTTCAAAATGGATAGTAATGTAGGTGGACACAGTGGCAATGCCTGTACTCCCAGTGGCTCAGGCATCTGAGGTAGGAGGATCGCAAGTTCAAAGCCAGCCTCAGCAAGATTGAGGTGCTAAGCAACTCAGTGAGACCTTGTCTGTAAATAATGGCTGGGAATGTGGATCAGTGGTTCAGTGCCATTGAGTCCAATCCCTGATACCACCCCAACCCCCGAAAAAAGCAAAAAGCTAAACACCAATAATAATAATAGTAATAACCCAATCAATAAATGGGCCAAGTACTTGAACAGATATTTATCACAAGAGGATATTCAATCAATCAATAAATATATGAAAAAAGTGCTCATCAGCTCTAGCAATTAGAGAAATACAAATCAAAACTACTCTAAGATGTCATCTCACTCCAGTCAGAATGGCAGCTAAAGACATACAACAATAAGTGTTGGAGAGGATGTAAGGAAAAAGGCACACTCATATACTGCTGGTGGGACTGCAAATTGGTGCAGCCAATATGGAAAGCAGTATGGAGATTCCTTGGAAATCTGGGAATGGAACCACCATTTATTTGACCCAGCTATCTCTGTCCTTGTCTATCCCCAAAGGACTTAAAAACAGCATACTACAGGGACAAAGCCACATCAATGTTTATAGCAGCACAATTCACAAGAGCTAAACTGTGGAGCCAACCTAGATGCCCTTCAGTGGATGAATGGATTAAAAAATGTGGCATATATACAGAATGGAATTTTACTAAGCAATAAAAGAGAATAAAATCAAATATGTAATTTTAAAAATAAAATTAATATTCATAGTTGATAAATTTTGCATGTGTGATTAAAGTAACATTATTAAATATTTATTAAGTACTTTCTTCATGCAAGTTACTATGCTCACACTTTTTTATAGATCTTACTCATAGTCCCCATTGGAATCCTGAGAGGCAGGCATTATTGTGTGCATTTTATAGATGAGGGAATGAAAGACTCAGTTAAATCTGGAAATTTTCCAAGTGACCCAGAGACTGAAAGATTACATAAATTACTTAAAGGCCTTTTATGTATATATACTACATGTATGAATATGAAAAATAAGAGAAATGTACAAATTTTCTCAATGAAGTTTAAAGATAGAAAGGTAAATGGATACATTCTATATACAATATGGTGTATGTACATGTCACTAGAACAGCAGTTTATGTTGGATGCTCAAAGTTATCTTTTCTCTATGCCCTATTTCATTCCAAGGTAATTATATCTTAAATTGATAGGTCTGAGGATGATTTTGCTTATCCATCTTTATGCCCTCATAATATTTTTGAAAAGTCTGCACTGAGCATGCATTACTACATGTAATCATTTAAATTAGCGTGCTTAGAATGGAAACTTACGCATAGTAACTCAAGTGTCTCTGTAACTTATAATAATTTATAGAATTGGAGAGTTACTCATTTATAATAATTTTTTTTAGCATCTAAATAGAAAACAAACCTGTGCATCCTTGCTCTGATCTTGGTTAACTGAAGTCTGTTTGGAAAAAAAGAGAACATGTGGAATCAAATCGTGTATTACTTTTATTAATTTTGGATTGCAACTGTGGCATTAGTTAATATGCCAAGAAAATTATTAAAAATATGGCTAGAGGGAGATTCCTTAATGCCTGAAAGAGGAAAAATACACCCCTCAATAAAAAAATGTGGGCAGATCTAGCCTTTCCTCTAACTCACTGATGCCATACCCATCTCTCAATGACAGGGACAGCTGTGATTTAGTAAAAGTACAAATTTCATTATAAAAATGTTGTCATAGTTTTGTTTTCCTATTTAAAAGAAATTTTAGAATTTCAAAGGCAAACCACACCTTATATAATCATTATTTGTAATTTTTATTATTGGCCCTAAATGAGTTCCCTATATCAGATTAGAAACTGCAGAAGAGAAGACCACCCCAAATCTTCAGTGCAAAGTCTGTCAACTAATGCAGAGGAAGCCAAATTTGCCATTTTCAAAATATTATTATTTCTTATTGGGTTTAGCTCATAGTAGGTTTAAATTCAAACATAGGAGCATGGAAAATGTTGTTCACATAAATATTTTGAATTTTACCTTGGTTTTAGTAGAGACCTGTTGTATTGTCATGATTTTCATTTCCTGAGATATCCATCTTGACTTCATTCTTGACCCAAATGCAATGTAAGCACCCAGTTAAAATTGATGCTATGAGTACACTTGTCTGTGGAACTTAAGTCTTCTGGAGAGGGAACAAAAATAAAAGACTCAAAGAAGTTAGTTTTAGAACTGAATTGAAAGTTCTTTTGTATTTAAGATTCCCAAAGGTACCTGGCTCTTATTTTTTCTGAAAATTTCTTGTTTTTATTGTGTCCTGATTTTTAGTAAATATATCATCCTTTTTAGTACTGAGACAATCACAGTTGCCCATTATGGCCCACACATACCTTATTGTATTCCACTTTACACACACACACACACACACACACACACACAATGGAGATTCATTGTGGTATATTCACATATGTACTTAGGAAAGTTGTGTCAGATTAATTCCATTATCTTTCCTATTCCTATCCTTCCTCCCTTTCCTTCCCTTCTTCCTCCTTCATCAAATCCAAGGAATGCCTATTCTATCCTCCCCACCCCCCCAGATATCAGAGAGAACATTTGACCATTGGTTGATCAGGATTGGGCTTATTTCACTTAGCATGATAATCTTTATATCCATCCAGTTATCAGCAAATATCATAAAGTAATTCTTTTTATGACTGAGTAATATTCCATTGTATATATATATATATGTATATAACAGAACTTTTTTTCTGGGATACATGACTAGTGAAAATTCACTGTATTGTGTAAAATACATCATATGAGTAAAACGAATATTTACATGACATTGTAACAATTACATTATGACATAATATAGTAGAGATTATGTTTGGACATTTGTTAAGAAGTCCATTAGAATATAGACAATTGAGAACCGTTCAGGAGGGCTGGGGTTGTGGCTCAATGGTAGAGTGCACGCCTAGCACACACCAGGCCCTGGGTTCGATCCTCAGCACCACTTGAAAATAAAAAAATAAACAAAGATATTGTGTACAACTAAAAAAAATAAATATTAAAAAAAAACATTCAGGAAAAAAGACCTGGTACAGACTGACATTTAAAATTCCATTAATTTCTATTTGTGCACTTAAATATTTAAATATTTACCAACTCTTTTTATTAATTGTTTATTTTATTTTTATGTACCATTTTTAACAATTTAATTTATTATTGTTAAATATACATGACACTAGTATATTTTGACATACTTATACAAACATATATATATCCTATTCTAATTAGGATCCCAATTTGTAGTTGTACATGATGTGCATTTCATTGTGGTATTTTCATCTATGTACTTAGGAAAGTTGTGTCAGATTCATTTCATTATTTTTCCGTTGCCTATCCTTCCTCCTTTCCCTTCATTCCCCTTCCTCTAATCCAATGAACTTCTATTCTTTCCTCTCGCACCCACATATCAGAGAGAATATATGACCTTTGGTTGCTCAGTATTGGCTTATGTCACTCAGAATGATAATCTCCAGATCCATCCAGTTAGCAGCAAATATCATAAAGTATTTTTTATCATGACTAAGTAATATTACACTGTGTATATATGGCACATTTTCATTATCCATTGATCTTTTATAGGGAACCTAGTTTGGTTCCATAGCTTAGCTATTTTGAATTCAGCAACTATAAACATTCATGTGGTTGTGTCACTGCAGTAAGCTCATTTTATCAGTTCTTTATTTTTAAAAAAAATTGAAGAATTTAACTTCTGAGTTCAACAAAATCAAATAAAAAAACCATTATAGAGCAAATCTTTGAAAATAATGATCTATTGATGAGCTCTCTCTATTCTTAGCTTTGTTTTGACAAAGCTAAGATTATTGGTCTTTAAGATCCGCTTGTCTTAATCAATCTCACTGGACCACAGAATATTTTTAATATAAATCCCTTATGACACTAATAACCTTTTTAGTCTTCCTCAAGAGACCACACCAAAGCAAACATGTTGCTACAATTTACTAAAGATGTCAAGGCTTCACTATCCTGTGTCATTTCAGCTCAGTTTTATTTAATCTTTGACAATCAATCAATCAATCAATCACTGGGGATGAGGCTCAGTGACAAATAACCACTAGATTAAATCCTTGGTACAAAAAATGGGGGAGGGTTTGTTTAGATGCTGATTTTCCTGTATCCTATAGAATACACATAGAAATATGTCAAATCAATGTTGAGTAATATTAGAGCAATTATTAATATGTGGTCTGGTGTCCAGGTAGAATTAACTTATGGTTATTGAAGAGAGTGCTTTTGTTGACTATGACTATGTGAAAAAACAAATAACATTGGAGAGAATTCTGAGGAATGCAAGCATTTCTCAACAAAATTAGTTCAGTGGAATTTAGAAGAATATTTGGAGAGAAATAAAAGGAGATATTGTGGTCTGAAAAGCAAAAGAGATGTTATTTTAGTATTAAAACAACAGTATCAAATATTAAAAGAGATCAAATCCCTGAAATACTGAATATATTTCCACTAATTTGCAACAGATAGGGGTCTGTAACCTTGATAAAATCATCTGTAGCTTTATTGGACCTAAGAATGTGCTGGGAGATAATGATCACAACATCATTTCATATTTTAAGTCTTTAAAAAAGTTTATGTGCACAATATATATCAGTCTTATAAGGGAAATAACATAAAGTGAGATCATTCTTTCAGCTTTCAAATTTTCCCAGTTTCTCTCACAAGATTATCAATTCTAATTTTATAAAAATGTTTTAATGTAGATAAGCTTGATGATAGTGATTTCAAAAGCATGTAACTTTATTTTAATAATTTACAATGTGTATAAATAAATAATGCAGCGTGAATATCTTAGCTGAATAATTTTGCTTGCTTAGAACACTTTATGTAGTTAGATAATAAATACAATAATCCATGTTGTCATTTAACAGATTTTGAAATCACAGTATGTTGAGAGTTTAGTCAAAATACAAGAAATAAATACTAGTGATGGATAGCACCTCATACACCTGTAGTCCCAGCAGCTTCAGAGGCTGAAACAGAACAATCTAAGGTTCACAGCCAGCCTCACCAGGAGGCCCTAAGCACTAAACAAGACCCAATAAGTAGATACCCTTCGGTTCAATCCCCAGTAGCAAAAAAGAAAGAGAGAGAGATGAAGGAGGAGGAGGAGGAGGAGGAGGAAATGTAGCTATTTATAATTTTAAATTTGGGAAGTAATAGATTTAGCTGAGTATTATTGCTTTGAATTTTTCTAAAACCCTATTTTACCCTATCTTATAATGTAGAAATGTACATAGAATAATGCTAATTAAATTTATTTATACACTTAACAAATATTTACTAAGAAATTACTTGTATCCTGTTCACCAATTTAATATTAGGGGGAAAATTGTGAAAAAAAATTAAAAAAAATAAAACTATCCTCATGGCATTTATAATCTGAGATTATAAACACACACACACATACACACACATACACACAGAATGATGCATGCCATGAATAAAAAACAAGATAAGGAAATCATGGATAGTTGGAGTTAGCCTTTGCAAAGCTATGGCATGCAAGCAGGTATTGAGGTGAACCAGTAAAAACCTGGAGAAGAGTGACAATACCAGCTTTAAAAGCATCAAGACAGGGCTGGTACTGTGATTCAGTGGTAGAGTGCTCGCCTAGCACATGCAAGGCCCTGGGTTCGATCCTGAGCACCACATAAATATGAATAAGATAAAGGTATTATGTCCAACTACAACTAATATTTACAAACAAACAAGAAAGTATCAAGGCAGAAATAAACTTTACCTGTTTGAGAACTATAGCAAAAAATCGGTGTAGCTAACACACATGCTGCAAGGGCCTGACTCAAGGTAAGGACCTTCCCGGGTCCTGGAGGTCAGTAGAGAAGGTCCTGGTGTTCTAGTGTTAGGGTCTGTAAACAAGTCAGGATGGCGCCTGGCATTTTGCAGAGGGAGTGGTTTGTGAAGTAAGGCCAGCGAGCCATTAAGTGTGGAGATTCCTTATTGGTTGACTGATGTATCTAGTTTATGTTAATTAAGATAAGCTGTGTGGAATGTATATATACCGCTCCTGTCCTACAATAAACGGCTCCCACTCCTGCTGTATCAATCTACACAAGTTGCTCATCACCCCCAGGTTATTTTGCTGCAGCCGGACTGCGGCATACTAGGACCAGTAATTACACGGCCTTCACATGGACTGGGGAAACAAGGGAGGACTGTAAATGGGAGCAGTTAAGTGTTTATTGGGAGACACTTGATAAGAAATATAGTACGAAGATAAAACTGAGAAGAGTGACTATTTGGCAAAATTGGGGAGAGGGAATGAGTCCGGGTGAATCCCACTATCTTGTGCTTGTCCCCCTAAGGGGCTGGATGTTTCCCAGTGGAGGAGGAGGAGGAAGGGAAAGTTGGAACCAAGGATGGTGAACAAAGAGGAGTCAGCTCCAGGCAGGTCTTGTGCTGAGTTATTTACATGGAAATTAGAGGAGTGAGGGCCCAAAGCCACTGGAGATGGCAGAATACCCAGGAGAGATCCAATTTCACCCAGAATGAGAAGAAAAGGAAGCATTCGGAGAAGGGAAAAGTTGTTTTGTTGATGACTGTAAATTGGAATAAAATGCAGGCATGAAATGCTCAGGGCAGAAAAAGGGGATAACAACTTACATTGCAAATGAGGTGGGCAGGCTTGTGTGACGACAATGATCCTATATAATTAGTCTTCACCTGAAAGGTTTGGATTTCCAGTTTTGAGTGGAGAAAAAAGGGACTGTGCACAAAGAATTTACAGCCTTGTTTGAGGATGTTGGTAAAAATTCTAAGCATATCTTCCTTTTAGGAGTTTTGTGAGGCAGGTGAAGCCTGAGTCTAATGGGAAGAGGTATCCAGAGGCTTCTCAGGCCTTCCCGAGGGAGCCAGGCTCACAAAAACCTGCCAGACCTGTCTCCTTTCAACACAGGAAAAAAAAAAAAAAAAAAGCCCAAACTTTCAAATTCAATTGTTCAATCCAATTTCCAACTTGTCCTCTTTCTTCCCATTTTTTGGGGCAACCCTTCATTGTGGTGCCTCATTATACCTTTGTGTTAGCATCCTAATATGATCATAAAGAAAGAAAACCAACTTGAGGAGTCCATGCATGCTGAGTTTTTTATTTTTATTTTTTCTAACTCGCTGTTTCACAACACTAGTGTGTCCCCCTTTGAGGGTCCTTGCAGCTATGCAGTCACTGGGTCATCCCTGCTTTTCGATAAATACATAGTAAATATTTGAATATCTGTTTTCCCAGAATCATTTAATACTTGTATAGTAAGCCAGAGTATCTGAGTTGTAGCAATGAATAATAAAATGGCCAAGGGACCTAAAATATGTGATGTGGAAAGTCATCGCCAAGACAGGAAGACTATTTCATGTCAAAACATATAGATATTTTTTTCAAGAAAGAGAAAAGTAAAGCCAGGTTGGAAGTGGCAGTTTTATGCTCCTTTTGATATAACACAAGTTCCCCAAAGAATTTCGAATTGCCTTAGAGATATCTTCATGGTTCATTTTCTTCCCAAAGGTATAAGACTTATGTGGTTGTTTTAGATATAAAATACATTTTATATCTGAGTGCATTATAATGAAACTTGAATTGCATTTTCAAAAATAATACAGAGAATCCCCCACAAATGCTAATAATAATAATGCTTAGTTATGTTTTTCCCAGGCATTCAGAAGATTTCTCTCTTGTTTTAGTAGGTAGTCAATTCTCTTTACTCCAGTGTCACATAAATTAGATTTTAATGAGTACAGTACATATTTTATATTCACAGCATTGAGACTTGCAATTATTCTTTTGAACTCACTTTATGCTTATGTTATACAAGCAAAGTTTGCATTCAAAAACATAAATATCATCTAGATATTTTAATTGACTAAAACATTTTCTTCGTATGCAAACACATAATTTAGAATGGTAATTTGAAACATACTTTTTCTGTGTCAGAACTGTGAATGTACATTTTCTTTTCACAAAACTAATTGTTAATTTAATAAAATGTTAATGAAAGGATTGAAATACTTAGAAATGTAGGGACCAAAATCTAGGTTGCTTTATATTCAGAGTTCATTTTCATCTAGTCAGATTTGTCTATATAAATTTTTTATCTAGTTATTATTAACTACCACAGCTCTGCTAGCTAATAATAATATTGAAATATTATAGTAGAAGCAAGAAAAGGTGAAAATCTCCTTATATCTTCCCACCCAAAAGTTTTTCAGCTACTCCAAATCCTTCCAAAGCATGCGGGCCCAGGGTTCATGCAAGCCCACCAGCATAATCACTCCATTCACATGCTCTTGCTTTAGGTTATCTTTGATTCTGTTTGGGCAGTGCTCATTGAATCTTTTGAATAACATTATTGATTACACCAGAGATGGAGAGCCAGATGATACTTAATTGGACTCCACTATACCACGGTTTTCATACATACTATTGTAGCATTAGACATTCTCTATTAGATCCAAAAGAAACTCCAATTTTTGACAGTGATTTGATATTTCTGACTTTCCTTTTCCATATATATTTGCATATACATATAACATATATATGTTGTATATATATGTGTATATATACATACATTGTATGTATCACATACAATACATATCACATACAACCATTTTATATATATATATATAGATATAGATATATATATATCCATATACAGTTCTTTATTCCAATGATTATATAATATTATGAAATTTGAGAGCACAAGAAGCAGTCTGAGGAATCTGTTTAAGATGAAAAACGAGGAAAGCCCTCTGCTATTATTCTTAGCATTCACAAAATCAAGTTTCCAAGTGCAAAGAAGATAAAATAGACATGTGAAAAGATTCCTGAAAAGGATTTCTGATGGCAAGTATTTCAGTCTAATGCAAAGGGAACAAAGTCAGTGAATCCTCAAACAATTGTTTGGAACCAATAGTGCTGTGGGTATGAGCAGAAGCTTCTTAGGACCTTAAATTACAGCAATTAGAGAGTAGTGGGGCAGAAACCCACTCTCCTCTCGTACGGCTTTGTAGGCATCCTGGGCATTTCATTATTCCAGCTTTTTCATTATTAAAAAAATTCCAACAGATGACACTATAGGACATTATCCTTTGGAATTAGGAAAACTGATTCTGAAGTTTGTAAGTAAAAGCATATCCGAGAAGAGTCAGGGAAATTATAAAAATTGAAAGACAACTGGTAATAAGGATTATTTATCCAACCTCTCATTAAAACATTAAAATTAATCAGAAGGATGTTTAGTACCCTGGGTTCTAGGTTAAGTGCCAAGCACTTTGAAATTTTATGAGTCCAATTTTTAATGACCACATCTGTTTGAACAAGGGTCAAGACACATGCTGCTTTAGGATGATGGAGAACTCCAGATCAGCAAGTCACGCCCCTGGGAAAATGAAAGGAGGACAGGTCCTTCTGAGAGTGCAGGGCGGGTGTGTGTGGCCACTTTTACTGAAAGAGAAACCTGAGATGTGGACTCATGGATTTCCTGTCATCATTCAGTAAAATTATCATTCTGCATCATCTACTAGAATTATATGTAAAAAAGCCCATAAACCCACTCCTGAAATCAAGAATTTGGGGTCCTTTTCTCAATCCATAATGCTTATTGCTCACCCAATTCCACTGCCATAGCAAACATACTAACTTCAATTAATTCTTTAACATTTCAACACATTTCTTTGTATTTTAAGTATATGTGTATATGATAATAGACCCCGTGATCTGGTGATTTATTGTTTCGCATAGATAGCTAAAATCTTCTAGCTTATTGATTAGTTATCTATTACCCATTTGGTGCCAAGCCACAATTGCATGCTGAGCCCCTGTTTAGCCATAGATTTATGCACTCTCTTGTGTTCTGTTGACGTATTTGTTTATTATACAGTAATACCTGTTGATCATTTCGGCATGTTTTTACCTTATTACTATTACAAAAAGTTTTCCTCTTGTTCCAAAAGTACCTCCTTGTTTATTCCTTCAAATTTGTCTATGCTTGTCAGTTACTTTCATATATAATATACATACATATATATATATATATATATAATTTTACAATATATTTACACTTTCATATATATACATATGATTTTCTAATGCTTCCAGTTTGGGTAGTATGCATATGTTTCCAATATTGAGTTTTATTTCACAGATGAACATATCACTGTTCTAAAACTTATTTCTGTTTTGTTAATGTCTTTCAATTAAACATTTATGGCTTTTTTCATTTAGTTGAAATACCTCATTTGTTAGGTTTGGTATTTGGTCTGTTTGGGGTAAGATAAAGTAAATAGCATGCTTTTGAGAAAAAAAAGGGGGGTTGTTTGGGGGTAGGTATTTCAATTGAAATTATAACTGACTCTCAATCCAACAGTTTACAAAATTCTCATCTTAATTCTAGAAATTGACCTGTATATTCTTTTTTGAGTTTTCTGTATAAATAAATATACTCTTTTGACAAAAAATATATTCATTTCCTTCATTTCAATCCTTGTTTTAATTTTTTTCTGTGTGACTGCATATTTTTGAATGGCTTTGATAATAGCAGATACTGTAATATGGTGTTTTATTTTGAAATAAATGCCAGTATTTTTGAAAATCGTAAATATTTTTCTATATTTTTAAAATAGCTTTTATTTGACCAATAAAAGGTATTGCAAAAATATAGAAAAATATATTGATCAAAATATATTGGTCAAATATACCCTTTTATTTTGTATTTTTAAAGTTTTGCTATGTATTTTACCTCTATTTTATTTTAGATATTATCAAAAGTATTTTTGAATCATGTATTCCTTGTACAGTCATTTTTATTCCATTTATTATGAGTTAGTGTGCATACATATAAACAAACTTATGGTTGTTTGAATATAGGTTCAAAAGAAAGCTTGCCTGATACCTTTCTCTAATACCTTCACCTTATACTTTGTAGTCATGTGTATTACCTTTTAAATATTATGGGGAAAGGGGGTCATTCCAATCTTCCTTCTTGTTTTCCCCCTTAGAGTAATGCATTTATAATGAGAGAATTATACATTTTATGAATATTTATTACAAATCACAAATAAAACTCTGAGTTTAGTATCTTTAGATAGACTTTTACATACTTAAAAAATTTTCATGATTGTTGTAGAGTTTTATATTTTAGTAATTTTTTGTGTCAACTATATTTATATAATTACACAGTCAGAGCTTAGAATGTATTATTTCTAAGAGAGTGTCCTTTTCATCTAAGTTTGCAAGTATTGTCTAAAATGTGTTAACTTATCTTTTTGTATGGCATTAAGAAAATGTAGTGTTAGTAATACTATCTTTGAAAATCATTATTTTATTATTGAACATACACATTTAAAATTATTCCATATAAGACTGGAAAGAGTAGGCTGTTTATACTTAGTATACACAAGAGTCTATACAAGTCCTTGGGCAAACTGGTTTGTTTTATATTTCAAGAGTTATATTACTGTATTTTTGCCTAATATAATGATGATTTTCTTTATTTTTTTCAAAAATTTCTTCTTTGAGTTTTATGAATTCTTGTTTTCTTTTGTATTTTAAAACTGAAAATATAAATATATAATATCCTATAAAATTCTACTTCTGCTATGTGATTTTAGGTGGCATATTTCTTTATGTGTTTTGTGAATTTAAATTTTGACATATGTGTACATGACTGGCAGGTGATCTTTTATGGTGTTGTTGAGGGCATGTGCCTAGACAGGTGATTTTATTTTGCTTTAAGCAATTGTCCCGAGAAGTTAAAATCACTAAACCTCTTGATTATAATTTCTGAATTTGATGTTTTATGTTCTCTGCAGTTAATACAATTCAAAACAATAAATAAGTGAACATGGTGAATAAACTTTATAAGATCTAAGTGCGGATGTTTTTCCTAGTGCAGAGCTAATTCTGAAAATCTACCTGGTTTTTATTTAATTATTTATTTGTATGTTCGTTTGTTTATTGATTTATGCCTATCATTATCATTTTTTCTGACATTATTTCTCCAAGGGACCTTTCAATGGGCAAAGTTCTGAGTTTCATTTCATCATCTCCAGGTATGAACTCATACAAAAATCTTTGTCTGCTAACTGCTTTGTACCTTGAGGCTGAGTCTTCTACCAATTAATTTCCTCAGGCCAGTGTCAGATTCTTTTCTTTAATGTCTTGTTCTTTTTAAGCCTTATGAATATCACTTCTAACCATTCAATTGAAATGGTATTTGTTAGAGTTTATGCAGCAATTTGAATTATAGTGAGGGATTCTCTCAGGCATCTAATTTTTGATATTATCAAACAGAAATGCCACATAATTTTAAACATAAATCTAGTTGTGAAGATCATATTGCAAATATTTTACAGATTAAGCTAATAATAAATATTTTCTAGATATTTTAGAAAATTCTACCACTTACTTTTGTTTTAAATCTCACAACAATATGGCATACTTGTTATGTTATTTTGAGTGGCTTACCATAAACTAATGATTGTATTTCTTTCAAGTGCATGAAGCTTTATCAAATAAATAATTTCATAAATTCAGTAGAAATAGCATTTGAGTGATATCATATTTCAACTGCAACATTAAAGATTTCCATCAAATATAAAATGAAAATAAAGGGAAATTAGAAGACATCATGAAAGCCAAGACTCAGAGGTACATTTAGAGATGTGAATCTGAATGATCTTTGGATATTTAACAAGCAGAATGAACTGGAAGTTAGTGACCTTTTTCTTCCTGATTACTCATTTTTCACACATTTACAACTTATGGTTAGCTGCTTACATGTGTCTGACTCAGTTCTTGAGATACAGTAATGTGTTATAAAGACAAAACATGTTCCTTTATAAAGCTTGCATTGTAAAGAGGGAAGATGAAAATCAGTGGTCAAATACAAATAAATTTCATGTTCACTGATGCTAGGAAGCCATAAGGAGAGTAGGTAGCCAGCAAGGGAAAGGGTTAGGGGTCAGAGCAACCTTAGAGTGACTGTCCCGGAATCTCCTTGGGGCGCTTTTATTTTTAGTGGAGAAGTAAAGATGTGAAGGAGAAAGTGATTACAAAACCTGAGGGAGATGTGTCTTGAGAATGGGAGCAAGATTGGCCTGCTGTGTTCCCACAGTGCTTCAATGTCGGCAGGGCTGCCTGTGAGCCCACACGGAGAGGGGAGGGCAAGGCAGGGGTCAGGTCACCTTTGTGCCTGTGGCTGGGAAGTCTGCTTAATTCACCAAAGAGGGAGAGTGTGGCACCACGGTACTCACAAATCAAGACTGTCCTCCACACACCAGGGCAAACTGCCACCCTGACAACAGACCAGGACAGGCTTCCTCAGTGGGTTGAGTTCAAATCGAAAAGGTCATCCTGGTCCTCTTTCAGCCGCTTATGTTATAGTCTAAAACTGAATTCGTGGGAAAAGGCCTGAAGCTGCAGAAGAAGCAACAAGAGGACCAACGTAAGTGCCCATGGCAAGTTGAGTTAGGGAGCTACTGCTGGTCACCAGCAGATTGGGAGTGTGGAGACTTTGGAAGATGCAAGTCATCCACCAACTTTAGTAATGAGATAAATATGTGTGTGCACACATCTGTTCTCAATGATAGGTAATGTGTACAAAATTGAAATATGTACTCAAGGTTGATAGTTTTTTGTATTTTTGTAAGACACAATATGTTTCCACAGATTGAAAGCTACCATAGTCATCTTTTACCTTTTTCTACAACGTAGAAGATTTGGGAAATGTATAGCTTAGAAATAGTGAACTTTGGGGTTCAGCGTACCATTTTTCAATCCTTCTACCACTTTTCTAGCTGTGGCTTTTTCTTACTATCTAAACTTTCTGAGCCTCACTTTACTGTCTTTCAGCTACAGCTGAATAACCTTCAGTGTGGTCAACAAGAAACAAAACTAAAAATCACAGTATGGAGAGTCTCACCCTAAATTCTACAGAAAAATTTTGTTGTTGTTTTTTTCTTATCATCTTTATCATCTCCCCTCTTTTCTTCCTCCTTGTCACCCATAGTTCACCGAGATCTGAACCAGGATGTTTCTGTCAGCCCCAGGATTTGAAGACTCTATATTTTCTTCACCCAACCACATTAAGAAGATTGTCAAAAAAGCATCTACCAGCTGAGATTCAAGAAGAATACTAGAAGTAGGGTGTAGCAATTTTAGGTTTTAAATGAGAGCTGTTTATTCTAAAGTTTAATTCCAAAGATTTTATATAAAATTATTTTTTTAAGAAGAAAGAAGCATGTGATTAGAATTTTTTCCCATTTTTATTTTAATTTTTTAGGTGCTAGGTAAATATAGAGGTAGAAGGACAGAGACTACTAGTGCAGAAACAAATGATAGTATCAATGGTCATGTACAGTGTTATCATTGCTGATATCACGATTAAAATTAGAGTAGGCTGTTCAGAAAAGTATTTCCATGGTATTTAATCAAATCTTCTTTAACCAAGTAAGGCAATATTCTAAGTCTTTTGTAAGACAGAAAACTAAAAGTCATAGAAATTAATTTACTAGCACAGAATTATATTGTAAATTAATAGTATAAATTGGTCAGTAATTTATTTTGTATAATATCACTTAAATTTCATGATATTATGTCACAAACAAAAAACACCCAAGTTGTAATATTTGATTTCTTTATAAAATTGTATGTGCTTTTCAAAAACACTTTGACAACTTCTGTTATAGGTTTACTGTACTGTTTTGTACTGTACTTACACTGTGCTTGAATAATACTTTTTTTCCCTTTTAAATTTGCATAGATATCTCTAATAATCCCAAACTAAGAAATTAGACCTAATATAAAGCCTGTCTTAAAAAATGACTAAATTCTTTTTTTTATTGGTTGTTCAAAACATTACAAAGCTCATGACATATCATCTTTTATACATTTGATTCAAGTGGGTTATGAACTCCCATTTTTACCCCAAATACAAGTTGCAGAATCACATCGGTTACACATCCACATTTTTACATAATGCCATATTAGTGACTGTTGTATTCTACTACCTTTCCTATCCCCCCTCCCCTTCTCTCCCATCTTCCCTCTCTACCCTATCTGCTGTTGTTCAATTCTCTCCCTTGGTTTTTTTTTTTTTTTTCCCTTTCCCCTCAACATCTCTTATATGTAATTTTGTGTAACAATGAAGGTCTCCTTCCATTTCCATACAGTTTCCCTTCTCTCTCCCTTTCCCTCCCATAAGGAGGGCAACTAAATTCTTAATGATGTAGCTTTCTTGTGAAATAACTTTTAACCTTAAAAAAAGTCTTAATTTATTTTCATCATCACATGAAAACTACAAAGTATTGTGTTCATTGAGAAAAACATTGGTATAAGAAGTAATAGAGTTCAGTTTGCAAGTTTTAAATCAGGTTACAAAAGCTCGAGAATTCTAGCTAATAAAATAATTATGTTTTTACACAACTACTCATAAAGGAGATATTTATGTTTTTACCCATATCTCTCACTTTATTTACTGAAAAAAAAATTAAAACTGAACACAACTTAATAGGACTGTTCTTATTTGAAGAGACATGCATTTATGTTATAAAGTACCATTTCCTGTGATTTTTATATACTCACCATGGAAAATTTACATAAGAATATATCTAAGTTTTTGAAAATTATAAACCATCTGAATTTTGTGTTCAAATCTTTATATCCTTTTCTCAATTTTTTAATACTTTAAATTAATTGTGACTGTATTTGTAAAACAAAAAATATTTCTATAATCATAATAAATAATCCTATCATATAACCTTGAGTTAAATTTGTATTCATAAATTTTAAAACTTTTAAACATTAAAGATAAAGAAAAACCTAAATTGACTGTGATAAAAATTTTGTATAATATCATTTATATTCAATGATATTAAATCACAAACAAAAGCCACCAAATAGTAAGATTTGATTTATCTATAAAATTAATATTCAATGGTATAATTCCTTTTGAGAATGAAGCTTACTCAGAAAAAAATACAGCACATAAATTGATCTTAGTTAAACTTAAAGCCTTATTAAAATTTCTGAACTACAAAAACAAATAATTCAAACTTTATTTTTCAAATTTGTGGTCTTATTCAAAAAGATAAAATAAATTTAAAAGTAGAATTTTTATTTTGTTGAAATAAGTTTGACCAAATCTCATTTCTGTAGAAATAATATACATGCAAAGAACACAAAGGTTCTACGAATCTTCACAATTTTTTGTTTTTGTTTTTAAAGGTAGCTGTCTCCTGCCATATATGCATTGAGTTTATTTATCAAATTGAAGGTAAAATTGGCTTGCGATGATATTTCTTTTGGCAATAAGAGCATGTTAAACACATTTTGATCATATTACATCTTCTTGTGTCATAATAATAATATCATTTTACCTTCAACACTGAGTAAAATTTAACTTTAACATACATATCTTGATTTCTATTCTTTTTAAAAAGAAAAATGGAGAAGTACAATTTATAGATGTTACAAATGAGAATTTTGACTATAAAAATAATACTAATTTTAAATTCTGTACAAAATTTCCTCTAAAGAAAAAAATAAAACTTTTTTAAATGTACAAACTATCATAACCAAGATGCTAACTTGCTAAAATACAAAATATGGCACTCTATATTGTGTTTGTATGATTAACTAAATGAAAAATTGTATGACCTAATTTCATGTATGCAATTAGCAGTTCAGCTAAATCTCTAAATGTGACTACTGGAAATATACTGGTGCCCATGAGAACCATGGGCAATATTTTAAGAATCCCTTAATAATGGAGTATTGTTGGTATTAAGATATTTGATTTCATTTACTAATTTATACATTTTTTGAGTACAGTAAAACTCTAACATATTGATTGCATAAATTACATTTACTTTTAGTAAATAACAGGCAAGTGACAATTACAATTATTTGTTCTCATCTTTTTAAAAATTCCTTAACTGAATGTAACTAGTAAACAAAGAAAACTAATTTACCTTTATTTCCTCAATAAATAAAAATTTATAAGTTCTTTTTGTGCTTTATTTTTATGAAAAAAAAAGAGCCATTTATTTAGATTTCTGATGTAGCAGTGTGAGGGTTAAGTGCAGAGATTCTCACTAATATTTCAGCTCCACTATTGAATTAATGTTTACAGTTCTTGCACACTTTAGAAGAGGAATAGGTGAAATTGCAAATTTGGGTATTAGTATTGCTTAATATTTATGGCCAGAATGTTAGCATCTCCTTGAAATTCCTACACTTGACAGGTGATAGGAACTGTAAGGTGCAGCCTTCATAAACAAATAATGTGACTGCCTTCTGTGTCATTAAATATTACATACCTGAAGGACAATTCAATTATATATTTCAGAAAACATTGAAACATCATAAAACTAAGCAGTGCTTAATTTATTTTTATCAAGGCTAATTAAGTAGATAAATGTCAATACATTGAATAATGAACCATTTCTCTTTCAATGGTTAATAATCATTTCAACGCTTTATACCTAGAGGGCTATTTTCCATTTGTAAAAGGCAACAGTGATCATCTTAAGTAAAATTCTTAGTTTGACTCAGCTCTACCCATAATCATGTATTTCTCTTCAGGACCTCTTTACATTATAAAGAAAGGAGTTTCCAAACAGAAGATTTATTTAACCTGTCATCTTAATTCCTCTCTTAAGTTTCCTACTGTTTTCTGGTGGCGGTGAACATTTATTACTTTGGGGATTTCAATCATCAAATACCCTTTCCCAGTAAATACTTTACTTTTCTGAATGTGCATGATCTTAGAAGGAGATCAGGGTGTAAGGCACCAGATCCACCCCTAAGCTTGGTCCCCACTGTGAGAGGACATGATGAAGTATGGGGTTCTAGCCATGGGACAGTGCTTAGAACATGCTCCCCACGCACATGCCCACTGTGTGCTAACTCAGTGAAGAGAAATGTGGACAGTCCCAGCTGTGAGCAAATGTCCCAGCACCTGGTCTTTGATAGGAATCCTATGCCTAGCCCCTGAAGCATTCCTCTCTCCTGTACTTCTCAAAGCCTTTATCTCCAAACTGTCATTCACTCATCAGGTGAATTCCATTTTTTGCCTAAGGCATGTCGAATTCTTTATGCTATCTTTTTACAACTTACAAATAAATAACTTTTGTATCTTTTTTTTTATATTTCAAATTTAATGTTTACATACAACTATGTTCTCATACAACTATTTTCACATACAACTATTTCTATATACAATTATTTCCACATACAATTGTTTACTCATATTTGTCTCTTTTGGAGCTATGCATTTTTTAGAAAACAATAATGTAGTCCTGATTCTGCAAAAGTTTGCTCAACTATAAATCTACAATTTGATAAAGTATAGAACTTTTTGACATTTAATTACTTTGATAGCCACTATTCTGGCTTCTATTGCTTATATTAGTTTTGTCTCTTGAACTTTATAAAGCAGAACAAACAATATATAATACTCTTTTGGGTATGGCTTATTTTCTCTATCATTATGCCTATGAGATTCATTCATAGCCTTCTATGTAGCAGCAGTTGTTATTTTTTTATTGCTGTGTCATATTTGATTTTATAACTACACCATGGTTTTTTATTGATTTTACTGTTATAATTCAGTAGTTTATAGAAATATTTTGAATAGAGCTGTTATGAATGACCTTGGATATGTGCTTTAATAAAAAATAGCACTCCTTCATATAATATATAATATATATGAGAGTACTGGGGGGGGAAATATTTGACTTTAGTGGATATTAATAAAAAGTTGTCCACATTTTTTAAAATCAACTTTTAGGCCAATAAAATTTAGAGGTTATCAGATACACAATTATCAATTTAATTATAATAGATGTGACTTAATAAAATTGCAGATCTGAAAAGCAGTGCTGAGACATTTTGAAATAGAGAAAAATTCTCTCTGGCCAACAGTTTTGGCTCATTCCCTTGGAGTTATTGACAGAGGCCTTTGTTGATGTCATGTCATGATTTCCAGCTTGCTTTGCCAGACCCACAAGCACAAAAGTCAATTCCTTGTAACATTTTGCATGCATATTAATACATATATATGTATAGAAATATAATTGTGTATGAATATATTTTCTCATTCCTTCTGCCTGTCTGTTTGAACCCTAATACAGACAAGAAGCTTCTGTTTTATATGTATGTTACTATTTTATTTGAATGTGTTCTAGTAACTCAGAATTCCTGCAATATTTAAAATAGCAATTTCAGAGGCTATCTCATAAGTTCTACTTAATTTGTTAATTCATTAACTCATTTCCCCATGTAACTCCCATTTTCTCATATACATATTTTTATACCATATATATTATCTATTTATGAATATCTACCCTCATTAACATGTGAAGTATCAAAAGCTTATTTCTTTTATAATCAAATCCTAAATTAAATCTATATATAGTAAATTTAATAGTCTCTTCAGATTTATCCCATTAATTTATACAAATTTATAATATATATATATATATATATATATATATATATATGAACCCACACTTTTTAATCATAAATACAATAAAGCAAATTCAAGTCACTCTTTGGCAAAGGCAACTTTGTAGACTGAATAAAAAATAACATCATCATCATCTCTATCATATCAGTATAAACTAATATTAAAAGTATATAAACTTCTAAAACTAATCATGTGATCACAATATACAACTCATGAGATTATTACAGTATCTTTTTTAAAATGTTTTTTTTTTTAGTTGTAGATGGACACAATATCTTTATTTTTGCCTTTTTTTTTTAATGCAGTGCTGAGGATTGAGCCCAGTATCTCATGGTTGCAAGGCAAGTGTTCTACCACTGAGCTACAACCCCAGCTCTCTTACAGTGTCTTAAAGTGTATAAAATGCATTACTGAGCAAACTTTCAAAATAATTTCAGAATTACACCCAGTGACTGTTGAATGACTCTATGTTTACTTTTAGACAGCATATTAGCAAAGTTGAAAAAATGAAGTTATGTTTGATATAAATGGTTATTTTGAATACTTTTTACAAAATACTATATATATATATATATATATATATATATATATATATATATATGAAATGGAGAAGGATTAAGAAGTTTTTAAACATCTGTCCTAATAATAATTTGCCTAATTTTCTTTTACTTCATAGAACAATATGTCCTGACAAAATCCATGCTGCTGTGATGTTAACAAAGAAGTAGGTAAAAGCAGCCTTGTGACATGATTTGGAGAGACTCAGATAGATGGGCCAAGCATAAAGACACCCCAATCACCCCATTCTCGACCTAGACTTCTGAGCTCATTTAATTGGGAAAAAATGGAAATTACAAATAATACAGAAGTTCGTTTCTAAAATCATATGAAATTAATTACTTATAGAAAACAAAATAAGCATTCTCCATTAATAATTAATGGATTTAGGGAGTTGCCAGTTTTAAAAGTGAAGAGGATTTGATGCTCAATGTCTTAAGAAAAGTAGAAAAATGAAATGAGTTATATCAAGAGACAGAATAAGTTTCTAAAGTTGCACAATGTATGTATACTTAAGGGACATGAAGTTGAAATGAGCTCAGTTTGAAAGACTTGGTATATTTTACATGCTTCAGCAGTCTATTGATGCTATGTCTAAGTTTCATCATGAGCTCAGAGCTTCCTATAGCATAACATGTTAGATAGCAAATACCATGGAAATGCAAGTGGGAATTTTGCATGCACGATGAAAGTCCAACTGTCAAGCAGTTTCCCAAATATAATAGGTAAATGATAAATGTTTCATTTTATATATTACTTTTAAATACTAATCTTTCCTCCTGAAGCAATATTAATTCGATTTATGAAAAAATATTTTTCTAAAACCATCCACTTCTTCTGGTAAAGGTTAAAAGTTTCTTGTCAAATAAAAGCATGCTATTTCTTAAATCAAAGGGCAGGTATGTTAATATAACTTGGATTTACTTGCACATATGTCTTAAGTCTTACAGAATGATTGGATGAGATGACCTTTATGTCTGTCAAACCTTGAGATTTTATGATTCTATGTTTAAATAATTTTTATTTATCCTTACTATATATAATAGGAAATGGGATACATTACCACCAATTCTAATTAAGCAGTATTTATCTAACCATAGAGACTTTGTGCCAAGAACCCAGTGGTAAATAAGAATAACTGACTCCAGAAGAATTTATTTTGATCATGTTAATGGTTAGAATTTCAGGTTCCAAGGTCAGAAGTTTCAAACTAATTGATAAAATAAGTCAAAACCTCAAGACAGGACTTATGGTATAGACTAAGCATTTATTAGTCTTTGCCAATTATTAACTCTGTACCCTGGGTTACAGAATGGTAAAACTTTCTCTCATTATAGCAATGAATTATATGAAGATTAACAAAAAGGTTCTGTTACCACTTCTCCCACCCCAATGTGTTGTACAAATTTATATATCCTTACTCTTAAATATTGTCATAATTATATTTATACCTTAATATCCTAAAACAGAGAGACAGAGAAAGAAATAGTCTATATCAGCTTTTGCACTTTTGTAGTTGGTGTGCTTTTAATTCTTCAGGAAAAAAATGACTTTACAAAACAAAATAAATAAATAAAAATAATCATAAGAAAATCCTCTCCTGAGTCTCTACATGTCTAATATTCATGATGATGAAGCATCCAAGATTGAAGTGCCAGCAGATTCAGTTTTCTATAAGGACCCTGTGCTACCTTATCATTTTTATGAGAAAATACCTGAGATAATCAACTTAATATAAGGAAATGTTTATTTTGGCTCAGTTGTGGAGGCATGTCTTGGTGGTTTATCCACTGGTTTCAAGCCTATTGTGCAGAAGTGTGTGAGTGAGGAAGCCCTTACCTCATGGCTGCAAGTAACAGAGAAGAAAATCTAAGGGTCCCATAATCCCTTTTAAAAATATAACCAGTTACCTAATACCTTCCACTAGACCTGAATTTGTAAAGGTTTCTGTCAGCCTTCCATAATGCTGAGCAGAAGATTCAACTTCAACACATCAATTTTGGGGAAAATTCCAAATCCAAATCACAGCAGGGACTCTTTCAGCATTATATACACATCTTGTCTTCTCATTTTATCTTTACATGGTGAATACCATGGAGAGAGTAAATAAGCTATTTTTTTTTCTTTTTATAAAAACACTAACCCCATTCATGAGGACTCCAATCTCATGACTTTACTTCCTAAATCCCCACCCCATAATATCATCACATTGTATTTAGGATTACAAATATGAATCCTGGGGAAGGTATTCAGTCCACAACATGGTTTTGATCACAAAATTTTTATAGATTCATATTAAAATTCTGTAAAATTATGGATCAGAAAGGATTCTCCAGAGAAATAGAAACAATGTGATGGATAGATGGATAGATAGATAGATCGATAGATAGATAGACAGACAGACAAGTAAATTACAGAAATTGGAATACATCATTATGGCAACCAAGAAATCTACCATCTGCAAACTAAAGAACCCGGGAAGCCTGGGGTAAAATTCAGTCATTGAATCCAAAGACTTCAGAACTAGGGGAACCACCGCTGTAAATCTCAGTCCAAACCTGAAGGTAAGAGAATCAAGGAATCCACTGTTATAATGCCATACCCCAAAGGCTTGACAACACTGGAATCTTGATTTGTAAGGGCATAAAAATATGGATGTTCCAGCTCCAAAATACTGAGTAAATTTACCTCTGCTTTTAAATTCTATCTACCTCTTCACAGAATGGTTGAAAGCATGTCTTCTTTACTCAGTCTACTTACTGAAAGACCCATCTCTCATGGAAGCAATCTCACATCCTAGCTAGCAATGATGTTTAACAAGGTATTTGGATATTCCTAATGTAGTCAGTTTAAACACCAAAAATTAGCCACCACAAATTCCTTTGGGAATGATGCTGAGGATTGGAGACAAAGTCATTCATACAAGTCTCTAATATTCTGAAATTTTGCTGAATATTTATAAAGAAAAGACAAAAGTGGAAGTCATGAAATTATTATATGAATATCTTTTATTACCTTGATTGTTCTAAACTTATTAACAATGAAAGTCAACTGTCATTTCTATTTATTCATGATCTGAAACATATTCAAGTTTATTTCAGTGAACTTTAAACATTCCAATGTAATCTAGACAAAGTGTAATCTGAAAGCTTCTACATTCCAGGTATTCTGTATTTCCTCATTTTGTAATTCAAGATTCCATCCCCCTCCTCTAACAAGTCATCTTTTCCTTCCTTTACAATTTCTCCTCAATATTTATCACTATTTAAATTGTCTATTTGTTTAATGTCCCCTGTTTGGTCCATCAGATATTTTTTGTCTGGTTTGTTCATTGATGTGTCTTAGATCTTAAAAAGAATTGTACAACAAGCATCTGTTGAATAAAAGACTGAATGAAAATGAGAATACCTATTTCCATTAAATCATTTTATTTACATTTCTACACCCAGAAATGTGTCTGTTTGGTTCTATATGTGGTGATAGATAACTGTTCCTTTCTAATACATGACAAAAATGAATAAAAACCAAAGAAATTCAATGTGTTTTTTTCCACCATTGAGCATTACGCAGAATTGGAGTAAAAGGAAGAAAATTCACTTCTATCCTGATGAATTCAGATGCTTCTAAATTTCTTCACACTTAAGCTGTCCAAGTAAAATTCACTATATTCAGTTATTTTCAAAGTAGTGGCACAAAATACTTAAAGCTAGAGTTGGCTTAATTTCTACAAATTAGTTTTATTTTAATAACCCAGAAAATTAACCAAAATTATTTTCTCAAGGTTTAACAACAAAGTTTACAGGACTAGAAAAATCAATAACTCTACAAAATAAATATTAGTTATAAAGAAGTTTTGAGAAATACAGATGTGCATTTGCTGGCAGTGCATTTCAAGATCATTACAAAATACTGGGATTTTAATGATCATCATCAATTAACACGAAATAAGATTTTAAGTTCTAATTTTTTTTCAACACGGATCTCATGAATTCCTATTTTAATTTTATTAAAAATGCACAAATTATGTTGCTTTTATTCTGCTGTTCTTTAAGAAATTCATCTGTTCAAACTTTAATCTTTTGTCTCTTTTTATAGTATCACAACAAGTGAAAATATAACTATGAAAGATTCTAATGAACAAATCTAATAAGGGCAACAAGTAAATCTAACAACACTTTTAGCTTAAGTCCTCTGTATTTATTATTCCTTCTCCTTATCAAATATTTATGGAACTCCACTATGTGTCAAGTACTCTTCTAGACACTATAAATTTAGCAAGTGGAATTTACAATCTCATGAGAACAGAAACACAATAAACAAGCACAGAAATGTGTAACATTTGATTATTATGAGTGCTGTGAAATAAATACTATGAGATGATATTGACTGGTCAAGGGCACTATGTAAGCAGGATTTTAACCCATGAAGAAGGGCCTAGAGAATGTGTTCATGCATCTTGAAAGAGAGTTACAGACAGAAGTAACAGCAAATTCAAATATGTACAGGGAGTAGTTTGTGAAAACCAAGAAGGAATCCTGTTCCTGAGCACAGTGACTGGAATGTGCTGTCCAAGCAGAGGTTGGAGGGAGGTGGGAGAGGGGCAGGTTGGGGTCTTGTAGAGCATGGTGTGCACCATCTAAAACCCACACTGACTGCACAAATGAACCCCTTGTCCTGACTCCACTCTGCTCTCTCCTATAATCAGTGGATTTCATTGATATTATTTATACTTTACTGATATGTTAACTTTCAAGCAATTGTTGCTTACTTCATACAGAAGACTGTGTATATGCACATGTGTGTATATATATATATTTGTGTGTGTATATACACACACACTTATATACATATATCTATGTATGTGTACATATGTATATATCATTTCTTGCCTTTGCATAAAAAGAATATGTATACCATATATAATCTTAAATTATATATAGGTATTTCTTTTCTTATCGAAATAATTACAAGGGTTGTAAAAAATCAGTAGGTTTTTCAAGAAATATCAGAATAAAAATGCTCTTTAACTTATATTATAATTTATTAACAAATCTTACTTTTACAAATATTCTACTGCTGGAAGGGGTTGATTTTCTGCTGATTTTGTATGATGGTCCACAAAAGTACAGAAATGGGCAGGAAATATATACAGAGAGAGCAAAATAAGAAGCATCCTCCTCTCTCTCTCTCTCTCTCTCTCTCTCTCTCTCACACACACACACACACACACACACACACACAGATACACACACACAATTCTCTTTGAATAGAATTGGGAAGTAGTTAGAATCCATGTATCCTTTGCAGTTGAGTTTTAAAATTTTGAGACAGGGTGTCTCTACATTGCTTAAACCTTGGTAATTTTCTGTGGCTGGCCTCAAACTTGTGATCCTTCTGCCTCAGCCTCCCAAGTCGCTAGGGTTATAAGCATGTGTCACCATTCCTGGCTCCCAAAGGTAGTAGAACATGAGAAAGCAAAGGGGTGGATCACATATTAGTGTACTGCAGATGAGAGACCAAGACAGACCCAGTGGCCACACTGGAGTATAAAACAATAAAGAACCTGCTACAGCCAGACATGGTGGTGCATGCCTGTCATCCCAGGTACACAGGAAGCTGAGTCAGGAGGATTGCAAGTTCAAGGCCTGCCTCAGGAATCTAGTGAGACTCTGTCTAGAAAATAAATAAATGAATACATACATACATACATCGGTAAATGGAAAGGTCTGCGGATATACCTCTATGGTGAAATGCTGTTGAAGAACAACAAAAGTGACTCAGGTGCTGTATCCAGACCATCTGATCCGCTCTAAGTCAAGCTGCAACCACAGACAGGTCCTGCATAATTTGTCTTAATGAGCCTAACATCATGAAATCAGATTCTCTTTCTTATGCTGTTTCCCTGCAGGATCAAATTCTTTGAAAAGAAGCAGGACAGGTGACAGGTTGGAGGGGGAGTTAAACAAGCTTGAAACCAAGCCTCAGTACTGAATTAACTGCATAATAGAAATGCGTGACAGCAACTGGAATTTTAATTCTAGGTTATACATGGCAATTACTGGTCTGGTCTGAGAAAATAGTATCCCCTAGAAACAGATCTCAAGAGAAAAAAAAAATCTGTATGAGTAGTTTATTTGGAAAGTGAGACAAAGGAATGGAGAAGAGAGCAGGTGGATGATTAACCCAACTGTCAGTGTGGATTATTGAAGTACAGTCTTACCTGAGAACACCCCTGTCAGAATTATCCCACCTAAGGATCAAGAAGCCTGGGTACTTTATTCTTTAATTCTCATTGGGTCTGTGTATGTTTATGTGGGTGTTGGGGGACTATTCTCTAGCACATAGAGCCTGCTGCATGAGTGGTAAAATGGGGTCTGGAGGCCAAAGAGCCTACAGAAAGAGGTACCCAGGGCATCTGGATGTCAGGCTGGAGTAAACCATTGTGCAGGTTCTGAGTATCACTGGAAGCATGTTGCTACCAAACCTGGCACATGAGAAGATGAATGCATCAGGAAAATTCAGATTGGTTCAATGCCAGGAAAGATACATGTGACTAAGAAAAAATAATTTGAATCTGTCACGTATTTGAGTGACAAATGCATAATCTTATTTTTTGTGCAAATTATTATGAGTAATACTCAGATTTTGGTTGAGAGTGGGGAAAATGGAAACTACCTATTATTGAGAACAAAATATGTGCCAAGCATATTACTAGGCCAAATTACTTCATTTAATTTCATTATATCCTATAGGACCTTAATATCCCTAGTTAAAAGAAGAAACACTTCGATGTTGGCACAAAAGCCAACGCATGATTTTCATGCATCTAGTACATGATAAAGATGAGTCTACTTGGTCACTCTAGAAGTTAAAATACAATTGACATATGTAGTTCTCATGACAATTATTAACACTAGGTGCCAATCTTTTGTTTCAAATACGAGTAATAAAAAATTAAGGATAACAAGTAGAAGACCACATATTAAGTATATAATTATTGAATAAATAAAGCAAGAAGAGGGACAATTCATTCTTTCCTAAAGGGAAGAACAAAGAAGAAAGGAGAAAAAATAAACAAAAGAGAAAAAAATAAACAAAAAGGGAAATAATTGATCAAAAACATTTCTAGTAGAAAACATAAAATAAAATGAGAGGAGTGTCAATATCACCATATTTTTAGAATATTTCTTAAAATGAATATATTTCATGGGCTGAAATTAAATAAGAACAAAAATATGTGAATACAGAATATATATAGGGTTCATGACTATGAATCCTGATCACATATATTATGTAGTACTAAGCAAGCAGAAAATTCATTCTTCTAGTTTTTCAAAAATTGGTTAATTTTAATCAGTGCCATAACTAAAAACCAATAAAGTCCAAATTGTAATCTATTAACATCATAAATTTGAACTTAAAGCAAAAAGAAATCACAAAATGTTGAAAATGTTCAACTATAAGACCATTTCTAAGCATTAAGATGCTACTAGTAATTAAAACATTTTTTTCTAAAAATTAGGCACAGATATATTCAGTCCAATTTTGAAAATAATTCAAATATTTATGATTAAGGAGAAATGATTAAACATATTCCATTTAGACAATAGACCTGAAATCTAAATGTATAGATCTATTTTTTTTACTTAAATAATAGTTGAGCAGACATGAATGAACAGGTTTAGAAAAATCCCCAGAGTAAATATCACATAAATATTTAAGTATATTGCCCGTTATGTCTTATAAAACTTTTACATATAACACCCATGTATTTTTGTTTGTAGTGAGTGCACTGTAACTAGGTTGGAAGTTTGCATAGCTACAAAAAGCCCTCAAATGATGTCTCTGCTTGGGGCTGGAGTTGTGGCTCAGTGTTAGCGCACTTGCCTAGCATGAGTGAGGCCCTGAGTTCAATTCTCAGCACCACGTATAAACAAATAAATGAATAAAAGTCCACCAATAATGAATAAAATTCAAATATATATAAATATCTCTGCATGGGGAATGGGGCAGACAGGCAGTACAGGAGAAACCACTGAAATGAGAGCATTCTCATTTGTCCTGAACTGAGGTTCACAAATATGGTGGTGAAGAGTGGATTAAGTAATAATAAAGACTGGAAAGAAACACGCTCTGTAGTTTGAGGCAGTTGAGAAAAGAATCTTTGAGGATAATGGATTGGTCGTGAATGGGGATGTTTGGCCTCTGAAGGCTGATGTATGTTGCAAGGTTGATACAACCCCAGGGCATTCCACCCAGAAGTTGCACTTCAATATTTGTCTCTATGTTAGCATTCCAAAACACATTCATGGCCCATGTGGCAGAATGGGATAAGAATTATGGGACAGAAGAAAGAACAGACTCCTCATCATGCCAGAAATTACCTACACAAAACAAATCATGGCCCAATCCTGCTTCATAAATTGTTTAATTTATAACACAAGTTTTAGTGCCTTTAGAATCTCTACTGGATACTCTTGTTCCACACAGATACGCGTAAGCCTCACAGGAAAATCAGTTCTCTCTCTTTTAACTTGCCCTTATTGTGCCAGCTAGGAAGTTATCATTAATAAAATTTTAGGAATTTAACTAACTTAATGGTTAACATTGTGAGGAAAAAAATTGCTTAACTACCTACAGAAGTTGAACTGACACAAATATTTTAAAGCATACTCATCTATTTTTGGTTTCCATTAGGTTAGATTTGGAAGTTCTTTCCGTTTTTTAAAATTTAGTGGCACATTTTCACTCTTACACAGGAATCCTTGTAAAACATAAATCTTTAGAAGAGTTTAAAAAAAATTTAGACTGATCTTCTATATTCACTTTGAATAAAATATTTTTAACTTAATTTCATGGCAAATATCCATCCAAAATAAAAAAGCATAGTCAGTTATTAAATATAATCAAGAATATGGCAATGCATATTGATTTGTTAAGCCTGAAGTGTTTTCTGCCCAGTGGACTTAGTTCTTATTGAGGACTGTCATAAATAACTTTAAAATATTCCAGTGTGATAGGAAAGAGCTGCGGATTAGGTCATTGTGGAATTATAGTCCCCTGCTTAATGATTGTAGAAAATTGCCTGGCAATCGAACAAAGAGAAAGAGGGTGATGTGGTGAATGCCGGCTAATTAAACCAATAATTGCTTCTTGTTGTGTACCCAGATAATGTGCCCCTGATAATTTTAAATGAAGTCTTGAAGCAGTCCTCTTGGATGAAATGCTGTGCTGGTTAAAGCTCTACTCCATGCAGTTCCCTTTGTGTTTAAAAGTCGTCCTACTTAGTGTTCTTTGCATTGCTTGATTTAGGAAAAGGAAAAAAAAAAAAACAAAACAGCAGGATGGAAGATGGAAGACTTGTCACATGAGATATGGGTATGTCAGATAGTATTTTTGCACTCATGTTTTTATAACGTCCATGTCATGGATTTAGTGCAAACTTGTGAGTTAACTGCTCTTAGAGAAGAGATGCCCCACTCATAGAATTATCTGGGAAGAATTTTAAACATCAAAATGTGTTGATCTCTAATATACCATTATATTAAACAATCATATTTTATGTATTTTACCTCATGTTTTCAAAATAAACACAATGACATTGAGACTTTCATGACATAAACATAATCTGGTGTGCTTACTGTATAAAATCATTTATATTGGTTTTGAACCAATAGCATTAAATATTTCTAATTTAGATATAGTATACTACTAGTTTTCTCCCAAATTTAAATTTGAATTCTTAACAGATTTTTATCATTTAATGTTTGTATTTTATTTTAAAGCTCCTAGTTTCCTTATACTTTAATCTACATGGATTTCCTACAATAAACAAAATTTTCATTTATAATATAGCAGTAATAATAGCATATAAGGTGTTTTCTTTTGGATATACTCTGCAGCAATTCTTAGATTTTCCAAATTTCAACACGAATTACAGATTTTTTTTATTACCTTCTTAGTAAGCATCTTATAGTTTTGATAACTTAATTTGATTTTCAACCTGTTTCCTGTAAATGAACTCTAAAAATCTAATGTACTAAAGGCAAAACCATGAGGCTGGGGATGTGGCTCAAGCGGTATGCCTGACATGCATGCGGCCCGGTTCAATCCTCAGCACCACGTACAAAGAAAGATGATGTGTCCGCCGAAAACTAAAAATAAATAAATAAATGTTAAAATTCTCTCTCTCTCTCTCTCTCTCTCTCTCTCTCTCTCTCTCTCTCTCTTTAAAAAAAATAAAAAATAAATAAAGGCAAAACCACCAGATTTTACTTATTTGCCATGTTTTAAAAAGGTGATTCTCCTACAAGGTAAAAATAAGATGTTTTAGATATGTAATTATTTATATATGTAATGTCTTTTGCTCCAATATACAATTCAAAGTTAGAATTTCCTAAGTATAAGTGGCTTCTACAGAATATCCTATGGGGAGAAAAAAAGAATTTCCTATGTAATTTTCTTAGTCCATATATAGCTACTTTAGAAAACATCTCACATTTGAGTAATAAATATTTAAATATATAGATAGCATATTCCTTCAGCAACTTAAACATCCACATATCGGAATGCTTTAATTTTGAATCTTTATAAGCTAGCCATATTCTTTTCTTTGAATAAACAACCTTGAAAATCTGCATATATTTAAAGCCAACATGTATATAATTATACAATATATTTTTTCCAACCAAATGAGAATCTCTCCTGGACACATATTCAGAAGGTAGGGCTCTCATTTTCTTGGTATTTTAGGGGGTCTCGTTTGTACATTTTTATATATGACATGATGGTCCTTGCTTATTAAGTGGGTTAATGACATACTGTTTTGGTTGGTTTATGTTTGTGTTATTCCATATTTTATTCTGTTATGCATTGATAATATAAAAATGATGTTTAAAGAGAAAAAACTATTAAATTAAAATATTTAGACCTTGAATCTATCTATATGCATTATGAATACCTACACATAATATATATTTAATACAAATTTATATGCTTTATATGATAGAATATATAGTATCTATTATATACTATGTATATGTATATTATATCTTTATATTTAATCTAAATGAAGATAGATCATATGTATATATTTATTATAAATGAATTTTTATTTATATAATTACTAAATAAATTACTAAAACAAGTGAGAAACACCTTAAAATTATGATGCTAAATAAAACAAATTAATTATGATGTTAAAAATAAAATAAATAAATTATGATGTTAAATAAATTATGATGTTAAATAAAACAAATTAATTCTGAGTACACTGGATGCGAGATGATGTAACAATGTGGTTGGTATGAACTGGCATCGTGTTTAAAGGCAGCCTGTCTCATCTGGAGGGCTTGCTGGGTCTCTTGATACTGCCACTGTCTTTCATGCACACAATGAAGCATCTCCTGAGATCCTTCTGTGGATGTGGAAATGCTGTTCCATTTGGTACTTTGATTTTAATCAAGTATATTACCATTACAAATATATTTACATTTCTTCACTTTATTATTCCTTCCACACCCAAAACAATCTTCAAGGTAATTTCACCTGTACCTCAGTAACACACCCTGTACCAGTGCCTACTAAGATGGTCAAAATTAACTTTATTTTCTTCTAAGCATTAAATTTGTTTTCTGGATTTTGAATTTATGGAGCTAACCATTATAATTCAAAAACTACATTGAACCTGTTAGAGTAAAACATACAAATGTATCCATTGGTTCCTGATGCATATCAGTACAAATCAATTATGCATGAAACCTGCATAGATGCTCTAGAGTGTTTCTCTGTGTGAAACCTTTTACTTTTTTGCCAATCAAGGTAGATACAACATATAATACTGCATACATGATAGAAACCAAAAAATTTTATATACTTTTTTATTCATGAGCTTAAATTTAAAATCAACATCACAAAAAGGTTTAGTTTTTATTTTATGATAAATTTTCTTTCTTTATGAAAGGAAACTTTGTATAACTCATAAAGAAAGTTTATTTTAAAAACCTCAACTATCTTTATATGTGAATAGCATTTTTATATGTTTTGAAACATCCTGTCATTGCTTGTTTTAACAATGAAAAAAAAAAAAGATACAATATTTTCTGGCCAGGAAATCATACCTTTTCTCTATACTTATAGTTTGTTAGGAATCATGGGTCAAAAAAACTGAAATTTAACGTAATACACTAATATATTACATCCTTGTGGTATAAAAATGAAAATGATTATGGTTTTGTGAGGCTGTCAGCTTAACTATAACCTCATCATCATGTTAATTTTTCCAGGCTTGATTATATAATGTGTCATAGTATCTTTGTTCTTTCAAAGGTACACAAATCTTTCGATTTTACACAACATTTCACAAGTCTAATATAGCTACTGATCGTACTTAGATGCTACATGCACAGAATTGAAGGCACAACTTCAGAATAACCCATTTTCCTAGATAAACCTACAACTCTGTCATTGAAGAGTAATCCTTTCATAGTGATGCTGCCAAGGGAAATTCTAGCAACCTATTTTTAACAATAGCAATTATCTTGAAAATTTATTCAAAAATATGTTAACAAATAGGTTGTAGTAAAAAAATCAACTTTTTAAAATGTGATACAATTACAGTCTTTGAAACTGGCATTTATACATTTATAAGTTGTGAAATAAAATTTTAGGGATAAATACACTCAATATGTTTGAGTTGGCAGAGATTCATACAATGAAAGACAATTTGGCCATGAAGAACTTATTTCTATTTGTTCTCTGTCTTTATAAAAATCCCTGATATAAAACCATCTGTTTAAAACTTGTAAAAATAGTCTGCCAATGCAAGTGATTCTAAGCATCATAAATTACTTTAGTGCTGAAAGTCTGTAGTGTGCTGATACAGATGATTCTCAGTGATGAATGGATACATGGGAAGACAAAGCAGGCCTGTTGTGAGTGAATAATTGAATATCATTAGTGTTTTTTATGTACAAGTCATCCTACCCTCTCATTTCAATTCTAATTTATACAATAATCATTTTGCCTTATATCAGACTGTTTACCAGACCCACAATGAGGATTGCTCAATTTATAACACAAAAACTCAATATAATGAAATGTGAAGTTTGTGTCATGAGAAAGATAAACAACACTACACCTGAGAAAATAAATTTCACCTAAACCATTCTTTGGTTAAATATTTTTTCACATCTACAAAACAATACATAGCAGATTAATAGTATAGTTACAACAAATGCCTCAAAGATCATAACTCCCTATTTAAGAAAACCATTTCAATATTATAGATGAGTTAGCAAAAAGTTTCAAATATTTTGCAAAAGCCCAAGTGCTAAGGGAAGGTCTTCTAAAGAATAAGTGAATATATGTTTAATAACTCATCTGTACTGATGTCAGATGTTTGAAAATCTTAATCATTAAACACAACAAGATCACAGACAGAAATAATTGGACCTTCTGAGATGCCCATATATCAGTCACACTGTTTAGTCACAGTGTTCATCCTTGAAGGTAGTCCATAGTACTTCAGAGGAAGTACACCATTTCCTGAGCCACATCCTTGTCAACCTTCATTAAGAGGCAGAATCAACTGATGGTGTCCTGCAGGGTACTGGTTCTAATCCTGGCCTTTACTTCTTCTTGTTCAATCCTCTTGGATTATGGCCTATCCTCTCCATTCTTTATCTGTAATATTGAGATTCAGTGCTATGATTTTCATAGGGCTATTGGATGATCTAAATGAGTCAATATAAAATGATCATTAAAATTGCTGTTACTTTATGCTTAAATATATAAAAATTGACTACTTTGTTTCTAGTGGTATGACATTAAAGTACCTTTTCTATATTTAATGATCTTCCTGCTCACATCCTAGGACTATAGCATTCTCCCAACTTATTGGGAAAGTTGTAATACTAAATCTGTCAAGCCTGTGAAAACTAAAACATGATAGCATGTGTGATCTCCTATGTAAGATGTGAAATAAAAATATTAGTTCTACTTAATTTGCAATAACGTAAAAATATTTTTGATTTGGTTTAAAAACTAAAATACCCATCATGGCAAACATAGATTACTTAGGTAAAGTATTATTATTTAGTAAATCAAATAATAACAAAGCAATAACAAACAACAATTCAAAATTCTGCCTTTAAAAAGACACACACTTGTGTCTTTTTAAAATTCTTTCAAGTAATAAAGTGATTGAAAGTAAGCAACCAACAGAATAAGAGAAAATACAACATAAATATTTTTTCATGATAAATGAGTATAAAAGAAAAATATAATGTAAAAACATTGCTATAAATATAATATTTAATAGCAATATATTTTGAATTATATATCACAATGAGGAAAAAGTATGCCCAAAACAAAGTAGTGGGAATCATAAAAACACTAATTTCATTTAAAAGATTAGGTCACAGGATTTAATGCTCTCACAAAAATTTCTATTGAAATAGGAGAAAATATATGAAAAGGAACCAATCCATATTGAATTAGGAAAAAATAGAACAATTTTATTATCAGATAAGAATGCATTGAGTTACTCTACAAGAATAATGAAGGATGAGGTCATATTGCTGAATTAGAAAAAAACAGAGATTTTTAAAATACCTATAAATGTTAGCACAATGAAACAACTTCCAAGTAGTTATCCTAGGTAACCTGTGGTTTGTTAAATCCTTAATCCCCTGGACTGACCACCTGTTTTAGTCTTCTTCCATGTTTAAGATGTTACCAGCAGCAAATTAAATGTAGTAAAGTGTGTACATGCATATATTGTTGGTGTAGTGTTTGGGGAGGACATTTTCACTATCTTTTATGTTCTTAAATGCCCATATTCTGAAATTGCAAGTATGCTGCTTGAAATATATTTTTTAAATGTATTTATGGACAGTACAATGGGTCTGATTATGTTAATAGCTCAGTCCTTACCACCCCTGATAATGAAACCTTGACATCATTTGTTTTGTAGACCCTATCCAAAAATATATATCTAAATCTGAAATATATTTAGAATTCAAATGTTTCACTCAGCTCTAAGCCCTCTCTCTTTGGGTTTAGATGTGAGAGATCCCCCAAAAGTTCATTATGTGAGCTAATGAAAGAGGGTTTCGAGGTGAAATGACTGGGTTAATGCATTTATCTACTAATAGGAATTAACTGGGTAGTAACTGCAGGCAGGTAGGTTGTGGCTGGAAGAGGTAGGTGTCTGGTGATATGCCCTTGAGGTTTATAATTTGTCTTCGGTAAAGGGGATATTCTCCCTCTCCCTCTCCACGCCCCTCTCTCTTTCTCTCATTCAGTCAATCTCTCCTCTTCCTGGTGCCAAGCGCTGAGCAGCTTTCCTCTTTCACACTCTTCTGCCATAATGTTCTACCTCACTCTGGGCACCAAGGAATGGAGCCAGCCATCTATGGACTGAAACCTCTGAAACCAAGAGCCCCCAAATAAAATTTCCCTCCTCTAATTGTTTTTGCCAGATCTTCTGGTGACAGCATTGGAAAAGCTGACTAAACCCCACTCCTATCTGGATTAATGTAATTGTCTTTTACAGAGTTCTTTTGCCTGTCTATGTTCCATTATCCACAGAGCAGCTGAGAATGTTCCTTTAAAAATAAAAATCAAAATTATGTTGAGACTTCTTCTAAATATCTGCAGCTGACTCATTTTTTTAAAGGATAAAAGTCCAAGTCTGCTCAGGCTAACCAAAGGATGGCATCTTTGTTATTTGTGAATGTGTTCAGAAGTTTCCCTCACTTAGACCTCTTGTATTAATTAGGGTTCTCTAGAGGAACAGACCCAATGAGCTGTGTGTGGGTGTGTGTGGGTGTGTGTGTGTGTGTGTGTGTGTATTAAAAAAAACAGACTTATTAGCTTGATACACAGGATCTGATTCTGAATAGTCAACAACATCCATCTGCACACTCAAGAACGGAAGAAACCAGTAACTGTTCAGTCTAAGAAGATGCAATCTCAGAAAAAGAGGGAACAAAGATGCACAAATCTCTCAGTCTGAGGCATCTCTCAATCCAGTCAAGTTGATGATCCACACTAATCATAACACCTGTATTTCAGCTTTCCAGGTTTTCTCTCTGCCTAGAAAGTTGCTCTCACAGATAACATGTGAACAACTCTTTCATCTCCTTCAGGTCTTTGTCTAACTATTACCTTCTTTATGAAAATTCTTAGACTATTTATAGCAGCATGATCCAACCTAGTAGCACCAGCTGATTCTACTTACTCTGTTCTGCATATACATTTTTCCCTTTAATCTCTATATCTTACAACACACATTATAATTTTATTATATATTGTATTATTTGCTTATTTTTCTTTGTCCTCTGTCATATGAGTTCCATATGACATTTTATACATTTTGTTCTCTGCTATACCCCTGGTGTTTCAAAGAATATCATGCTCAAATGACACTCAACAAACAAATACGTAAAGTTATATTGAAAGATAAAATAAAAATCCTATTTTAATGATATTTAAAATAGATATTAATATTTTCATAGAGGTCACCATAAATGAGGAAAGTTTTAAATTCCTTCATATAGAGAGATTAATTTTGGTTCCCTTACTTGCCTATTCCTTCCAGTCAATTTCAATGTAATTAACTTTTGCCTGGTTAAATGATTATATAAATCATATTACTTTAAATGGCAAACAGTTTCTCCATTGTCAGAGACACAAATTTTGAGAGAACCTCCTGTGTTAAAAACAATTGGCTTTCTAATAGGATCTTGCCTAAGGTTGGGAAAGTTTGCATAATCATATATTATTGTCTCATCTTTCAAAAAAAATTGAAGATACGGGTACTAATTTCAAGGGCACATGTCAAAACTAAATAAGTTTATACGTCTACAGTACTTAGAATAGTTTCTAGTATTTCACAAGCTCTCATGTTCTGTTGACATTTATTATTAAAAATAATAAAAGATAATAAAACTTCTTTTATATTGGTGTGATCCATGGGCCCCAAATAGTGAAGTATTAAAGAGTTTTCAAGTTAAATATGTCATATCATACATAGTATATTATCATGTGGTGGCGAATAACCATACTCCTAACCATTCTGGAAGCTGAAGCAAGAGGATTCCAAATTTGAGGCCTATCTCAGAAACTTGGTAAGAAACACACACACACACACACACACACACACTGAGAGCAAGCAAGAAAGAAAGAACCCTAGAAAATATCTGACATTTCTCCATTTTATAAGTTTTGTTAAGATTATTCTACCTAGCAGGTATTTTCAATTAAAAGTTATTACAAAATCAGTTTCTTCAGGTAAGGTTGGCATTTTAACCCAATGAGTGAGAAATATCATTCATTATAGAACCCCATCCTATGAAAAGAATGTTTTAAAAATAGCTGTTTTGTAATCATTGTTATTTGATTTATTTTTAGAAAAAGTTGTCACCCATAAAAATGTTTCCATATTTCCGCACAAAAGAATATGTATTGGCAGAATATAATTTATCAAAAAGTCTACCAGATATTCTTACAAATTAATGAAGTCTATTCCTTTTTCATATTTTAAGCCTGCTTAAATCATACATTCTAGTTTGTTGGTTTAAGAAAGTGTAGATAATTTTTGTTAATAAATCAGGTGCTATCATATAACTCTTGCATTTCTTCGAAAATTGCATATCACATACACCTGATCTAGATATACTTGCAAGACATTTTTTGCTTGCAGATTTAGATGTGACAATATATGGTGCATCTGGGTGCAGTAATCCAAATATAATTTTTTCACCACCAACAGGCTGTTTTACCCACATCAAAGAAAACAGTCTTATTTCCCCAGCTGGGAGTTTTGCCAAGAGATTCTGGCTGTCCTGTGATCCAGAGTCACAGTCCCCTGTGGTACTTCACACTGTGTTAATCAGTATTAATTCTGAGGGATGGCAGACTCTTCAGTTGTGTAATCATTAGGATCTATTTATTTTTATTTTTTTTCATTCATCAAGGCTAAAATAATTGAATGACTCTGTTCTTATCTTTCCATAGTATTAGGAATTTGGTGGTAGCCAGAACACATAGTTTTTTACAGTAAGATCTTAAAATTTCAAAAGCTCCTCCGTATTTCTTATGCTATTTTTAATTGAATATATAAATATTTTACCATAAAATTGCCCTGAGTTTCTCCTGTATAGTGGTTTTATTCTTTTTATTTGCTTATATTTCAATAATTCTCAACTTCTTCCAGCCATGCAATTTCATTTCAGGTTTCATTTCAGGTTTCTTGAGGTTCATGGTAGCCATTCTCACATCAACTTGTTTTATTCTAACAAGAATCATAAGTGAGCCAAAGAAGCAGGAATAAGGCTTTACCACATCATCAATATTCATTTGGGTCAAAGGCAAAGAGTTTATAAGTACTTGAGTGTCAATATAAAACCAAAGATAGCTGTTTGAATTCTCAACATTTCAGCAGTCTCAATATTCACTTTAACATCTAGTTTAACATCTAAGGGGAGCATACAACCCTTCACTTTTATCCAGATGGAAGGCTTATCTAAAAGATGCTATTATCCAAAAATCTTGAGAAAAACCAAACATGGGCTTCCTCTTGACAAGTTGTAATGCAAGAATAATAGAAACTCTCTTCTTCCACTACATGAAAATACACATCAGTTTTGCTTAGGCATGATGTTTGTATCAATTCATAACTGGAATAATTATCAATCATTTATTTATTTATTAAGTACCAGGGATTTAACCCAGGTGTGCTTACACTAAGCCAGATCCTCAGGCGTTTTTATTTTTTATCTTGTGACAGGGTCTCACCAAGTTGCTTAAGGCCTTGCTAAATTGCTGAGGCTGGCTTTGAATTTTCTCTCCTCCTGCCTCAGCCTCCTGAGCCGCTGGGATTATAGGTGTGCCCTACTGAGCCTGGATGGAATGATTATCTGTTTGCTGAATATGTTTATGCTTTCTATTTTTACAGTCTATTGATAGTGTCCTCCTGATACATATTTTATCATTCTATTAATTATTTATAGGACAGGAACATCATTAAAATCAAAACAGGTATCTCCCAAATTTGTTATAATCCTGACATACATAGATGAATCACAAAATATAATCCAGATCTAGCAGATTTGGGCTGCTTAGTGACTTTTAATTTCATCAAAGTCAAACTGAGCTGCCAAAGTACCTTATTATTGTCTTACTTGCCTCAGTTTTGTGTTTCCTTTGGAGACCATTAGCAAGAGTCTCCCTCCCTGCATCTTCCAAATCCGTATCTTATTTTAGAGCTTTTTCTCTCAGCAGTGACCAAAGCAGTTTAGCAATTGTGTTAGTTAGGTTTTCATCACTGTGACCAAAATGATGGACAAGAAGAACTTTGAGGAGGAAACTTTTCTTCTGGCTTGTAGTCTTAGAGCTTCAGTTCATGGCCACTTGATTCCATTGCTCTGAGACAAATGTGAGTCAAAGCATCATGGCAGAAGGGCACAGACGAGGGCAATGCTCATCCTATGACAGCTAGGAAATGGAGAGCTGCAGAGAAGATTAATTCTTCCAATCCAAGCCCCCAGTGACCCACCCCTCCAGTCATGGCCAACCTGCATTTCACCCGGGAACATTCCCGAATTGACACCTCATATCCTAAGCATAAAAGCAACCTCACACCAGATATGATCTGAAAGACATCTGGCAGCAATAATTCCACCTTCCTCATCCTTTTCCCCACCGAACCAAGCCAAAATCATAATTAAAATTATAGATTTAATGTTTAATTCCAATTATTTTCCTTATAGTTCCCCAAGGTATCAACTTCATAATGACAAAAGTGCAAGGATTTAAAAAATTCAGATATGCTTGCATGAACTGCCAATAAAGTGAAAACATAGTGCAATAGACAAAAGAAAATGCTTAGTTAGTAAAATCTCTCAAAGTAGACTTTCTCATCCTTCCAACCCCTTCAAACTTCCAGATTCTACAGCACATCTCAGTCTTTGGATTGTGGACCATCATGACATGTGAGAGGTATCTTTATTAAAGGGAAGTCTGAGCAAAACTAGTACTAGCTGTATTATATGTCACTGGTGACATAGCTAAAACAAGGACTTGAAATTCCTTCAAATCGGTATAAACCATCAGCTTAAATATCCTTAAACAACAGAGACAAGTTTGTCCAACTTATCTCCCAAGAAATTTCAAGCTTTCTATGGAACATTTTAAGTTTTCACTCAGCCTTGTCATTCTTATTGTGACCAGGGGTCTGTACTAGATTTCAAGATGTCATTGGAGAGAAGCATAGACTTATCTCACTCCAGGTATAAATGACCCTTATCTTATACACACTCTGATATAAAAGGAAAAGAAAAACACATAAAATGCTTGTTAGTTAGTTAGTTTTCTGAAAACTATTTTATTTCTCTCAATTGTACTTATTTAGGGGATACAGTGTGATATTTCAATGCACATTGATAATGTATGATGAACAAACCAAGGTAATTAGGATATACAACCCAAACATGTATCATTTAATTTTCTTGAGGACATTAACTGTGTTAGCTATTTCACTTAATGAGTTTCTAAGTTCTCCAAGTTGTTTTTTTGTTTTGTTTTGTTTTTGTTTTAAGTGATCTCCAACTTTTCACTGAATTTCTTGTTCATTTTATGAATTGTTTTCCTAACTTTATGGAATCATCTGTATTATCTTCTATTTCATTCAGTATCCTTCGAATCATAACTTTGAATTATTTTTCAGGTAATCTGTCAATTTTCTGTTTTGGGAGAGTCTGTCACTAGAAAGCATTTTGTTTTTTTACAAGCTTCATGTCACTTTGTTTTTTCATGTTCTTTGAGTTTCTCTGGTGATATTTACTCATCAGTTAGATCAGTTTCCTCTTCTATTGTTTAGAGGGACTTTGCTCATTAAGCCTTTTTCCTAGCAATGGACCCAAGGGTGCTGGTTAAAGGTGATGCCTTTAACTCCAGGTAGCATACACTCGATGGATCTTCTCCAGCTGCCATCAACAATGGCAATGTCTGTCCAGGTCTCAGTGGCCTAGCTATGGGGATTTGTGGCATTTCTTTGGCAGCTTGGATGCAGCTCTGTGTCACCAGTGGCTTAAGCACACTTTGCAGCAGGTCGTGTGGGACTGTGGCCACCACTGTGGGCACTGAAAGGTGAGTTACAGTGCTGGGCATTGAGGTTGGGGGTCTGTAAGTACCTGAGGACAGTAGTGTTGCTGGGCCACACCAGGGGGTCTAGACATAGTACCTATTAATGTGTGGAAGGCTACACTGGTGTCTTTATGAGGACTAAGAATAGGGAGGCCACCAGGCTGCTTCCCAGAGACTGGGGTGGGTAGAAAAGGCCTCCTATTGGTTTTCAAGAGCATTGGTGGACTTAAAGGCTTAGGGTGAATCGTTCAGTAACTATAGGACTACTTTAGAGGCAGAGCTGACAGAAGGTGGGCAGACATGACCATTGCTTTTTTAACATGGGTGAAGGTGTGGGCTAGCTGTTTGTTCTGGAGTAATTCCATGGCACAGATTCAGAAGAAGCTCACCAAACTTGACTCAGGGCCTGTGAGTTCTACAGGACTCTAACCAGCAAAGAGTCCAAGTGTCTGTGGCATTGGTGGGGCCTATGGACTACCAATCCAGTACTGTGAAAACCCTCTATGACATAAGAGATGTGGGACCATAGGTCCTGGATCTCAGCTCCATAGTATATCTGCCAAATCCCTACTGCCCTTTAGAGTCTCCTACAGACACTACAGAGTGGTAACACAGTTTTCCCTTTTTGTGGAGGAACGTACACGTACACCAGGCACCTTTAATCAACACCATCTGGAATGTCATTTCTGTTACAGTTTTAAATTGTCAAATTTAATGAATTGACTTTATGTTAGGTATCCATATTTAAGTAGTTTTTATAGTTTAATTCTTAATTTGAATTAAAACATAATATAATTATAATGTGATTATTACTTAATGCAGTTGCAAATTTATGAAATATTCCAATTAATTGAAATACTTCTGCTCAAAGAAGGTCTACAAAAAAAATAAAGAATAAAAATCAAGGTCTTAATAATTCTTTGCTTCAAATGTATACTAATCATCTAAACTGTTTTCTTACTCCTATGTTATTCTTCCCTTGTAGTTAGTCTTTATTTTCTTGAAATAATATATATATCTTTTCCAATTGTAAATGTTTACAGATTAAATGCTTTACATTTAATATATCTAAATTGAACATGTTTCAATATGTTTAATTCCTTCTCAGTGTAGTAGGCTTGGTGTATATTGTACCTTTCACTTCAGACTTGATACTACTGTTCTATTGCTTTTCAGATGAGAAATGCAATTAGGATGTGTATTAATAAAATGTTACCATATCTTCAGATGAGAAATCTGCAGTTAGTCTGTTTTTCCCTGTGTAAGCAAGCTGGATTTTTGTTTTCATTGTTTTATATTTTATTTTTTCTCTGAAATCCTTTAGAATATTTGGCAATGTTGCATGGTTTTAAATGGATAGTTCACCATTTTATTTTACTTCTTGGAACCCAGATGGGATTCAGCTACCTCAGGAATTCTGATTTGAGCTGTAAAGAAAACTTCACCTTGGACCATCATGTTTGTGTATTTTTCTATTGACTCTAAACTTGTAACTTCTTAGTAGCTCTTTTATATTTATGGAATAAAGTTCATTTTAAATAAATAAGTGAAACTCTAATAATATAAATTACATTTTGGCATTATTTTACACACAATTATTACCTAAATAGCATGAGAACTCAAAACACTGTAGTTTTTCACAGAAAACTGTGTTAATTATCATGTGACACTGTCAGAGTTTATTTATGCTATAATCTATGGTATGTTAGTATAGCAATATCTAAGTTTATAAGTATATAAATTTATCATAGTTTGTAAGTATATAAATTTATCATAGTCATAAATTCTATCACTAATCCAAGACAGGACATAAGACAGAAAAACTTTACAAAATGGAGATGAGCAGAGGAGTGGTTTTCTAAGTGATGCAAAGTTCCTGTAGAAAAAAAAATCAACAAACAAGAATGAACATTAAGTGCATTAAAATCTGATCAATAATTTGTTTTCAGTGATGTGTTGCGAAGATCTATTTTCCCTGACTACTTATTCATGTGTTTATCTCCACAATAAATCAGCAACACTTGGGGAGTATATGCTAACTCTAAGTCCTACATTAGTTCCATGTTATTTCTTCTATAACCACTTTGCAATTTAATATAATAGACTGTACTTTAGATTTACCAAGGTCAAATAATTTTGATTTGGCTCTCGTCTCCACTACTTAAACCTTAACACCTTAATCTGCTTAATCTCACTAAAACTCAGACTTGACAGCTTTGAAATGTGGAAAATGATACCCTTACTTCTGTGTTTCAATGATAAAATGAAATGCCCTCTATAAAATGCTTGGCATTTGGTGGTTGCTCAATAAATGTAGGTTTCTCAAGCCTTCTTCTTCTTCTTCTTTTTTTTTTTTTTCCCCCAAGCTTACTCTATTACCTCTGCTTGGCCAATCAGAAAGAAAATTTGACTTTCTCTTATCAAACAAGAGGGTTTTTTAAAAAATTTTCTTCTTCAATTATTTGTTTGCTTTTTAAAAATTTTTCTTTTCTCCAGTGATTTTTTTTCTTTCATGATAGTAGCATATGCATGTGTTAGGTTATTTTTTAAAAAGCTTAAGATTTATATGTCTAGTGGTTGTAATTGTGGGTGAGCATAATTGCAGAAAACTTTCTGAAGGTGGTGAACATTGAAAAGTCGTATATAGGCAAAGAAGTTGTTTGACAACTGAAATGGAGAGATGTTATTAGGATGTGTATTAATAAAATGTTAGCATATCTCACTATTTAATTATTCAAGGAAGTTATGACATAAAAATGCTAAATTGACAAACAAATAGCAGCATTATTGATCAAATGCAGGATAGCATGCTAAGGATCCAATCACAGCATCCTTCTTTGTCTCCATACAGACAATACTGTTAAACTGAGTAACAAAATAAGTTAGCTTCTTTTAGTTCGCTTCTGACCCCTTGATCAGAATATTATTTTAGACTATTCCTAATACTGTGTGATATGTTGCTTTCTTCCTTTTCCCCGACCTGACTGTGAATTTATTTAATATTATTTCTTTTAGATGGAAAGAGTGTGAGTAAAATCTATAAACTTGATAAAAAATATTGATGGTAAATATTACAGGAGAGCAAGACATGTAGCTTAGGGGTAGGGTGTTTGCCAAGCATATGTAAGGCACTTGGTTTGATTCCCAAGTCCGAAAAAGAAGAAACAAAGAAAAAATAAGGAAGGAAGAAGGAAGGAAGGAGGGAAATAAAATGTTTTGACAGGAACAAATGTCTGTCAATGACTACTTTGTGCTGGTGATCTTATACAGTTTCTCTTAGAATTAGGTGTTCTGAATATCCTCATCTTAATATGAGGTAGGGATTCTTCTGAAAGTCTAAATGACTTCCAGAAAATCACACTTGTGGTACGTGGCATGGCACAAAGAGAGGAGACCAAGTATTGGCCTCATTTTCATTATTTCTACTTTGATCTTCTCTTGACACAAAGTGGCTTGGTGGTTTCATCCAGAAGTAAGGAGACTTGCCTTGGGGTAGAGTAGGAAAGTAACCATTATGAATGGCAATGAAGATGAATATACTTTTAGAAAATTCTAAAACATAAGGTATCATAGTGTGATAATTTTGTAAGTATATAAAAAGGAGGAAAAAAGTCTCTTCTGTCACCATCCTATGAATGAAATAAATAAATTACTGGAATTTTGATTTCCACTTTTTTCTTTCTGATAATCAATATGACAGCAGCCTTGCTAACACCCAACTTCTAACTTAATATGTCAACTTGGATTTGCAATACAGATCGGAACTTAATATGCACAAATTAGAAGGGTTAATTTCTATCTCTGCAAGTCTACTTTTTTCTTAGCTTCCCACCCCCTTAGTAAATTTCACTCTAATTTTTCTGGTAGGTGGGCCTCAAGAGGCATCTGCTCTTGACTTTCCCCACTGTTCCTAGGAGCTCTATTCACTCTCCATGTCCTGAGGTGGCCACATATCAGCTGTCAGCTGTCAACACTGTCATCCAAAATATCATCACAGTTTTACTTGGGAATGTCTAAACTACCTCTCACCTAGTCTTTTTTTCTCTACCCCCCCCGCTTTTTTTGTAGCATATTGAATACTGTCCTTCCAACATGCACCCACCCAGAACCTCACAGCAGGAGCTTATTTGGAAATAGGGTTTTTACATATGTAACCAGTTAAGAGTCTTAATATTAAATTTTCTTGGGTTTAAGAAAGACCCAATCCAATGATTGACATCCTTAAAAGAAGAGAAAAGAATACAGAGAGCCACAAAGGAAAACACAGTATGGAGGTCAAGACAGATATTGGAGTGGAGGGGTCTCAAAGCCGAGGGACTTCAAGGATTACAGGAGACCCACAGAAACTGAGAAAGAGACATGGGGCAGTCCTCTCTTGGCCTCCAGAAAGAACCAACCTGTCGATGCCGTGATTTGGAACTTCCAGCCTGCTGAACTGTGAGAGATTGTTGTATTTCTCACCCCAGCCCTAGAACATGTTATAGCACACTCCTCCAAACTCGTTATTCACAAAGCCCAGAGGAGTTAAAACAAACAAACAAACAAACAAACACTATGCTAGCCTCCTAAGAGCCCTTAAGGGTGCACTATTTGATCTGAAGCACATATCCTGTGCTGCTCAAGATGCAAAAGTTCCCACGGGATCTGGTCCCCAGTTGTCACTTTCTACCCCATCCACTCTCCCTAGAACTGTGTCTTTTGGTTCTGTGATTGTGACATTTGTCTCTATCTTTAAACTTGTTCTCCCATTTGAAGTGCTCTTCCTTCAATATCTCTGATATTTGATTGCACTTTCTCTTTTAGGACTTGCTCCACTCCACGTTGCCTTTCCCCCACTGAGCCATGATTTAAAACCAAGTACATACACCCCCCACTCCAGAGAATGAAGCGCAAAACTGTTGAAGTACATTAGCCACTTCTATTTTGTTCCCTTGTAGTAATTTTTATAAATCATCTTTTGTAATGGCAGACAGGGATCTTGTGGTGGCAACATGTAGAAATGCTGTGACAGTGTATCAATCACATATATTCCCAGAAGAAAAACTAACTATGGCAATGTGGAAATGCCCTGGATTGAAAGAGGATTGTCCAGGGATAAACAGATACTTGTTGTCTTAACAGTTCAATCCCTAGCAACATCAAATTACTGAGATCATCATGTGGTTTCCAGGGAATTAAGCAAAGTAACTCAGTAACACTTTAATCCCTTGCTCTTCATTAAATCTCCTACTTAGGCTATTGAACCAACATCCCTCTGCCAATCATAAATGCTCTGCATCCTGCATGATCCTCCACAAGTATAATATTCATTCTCCTTATGACCAACTGTCTTGAAAAATAATCTATGTTTGTAATTGTTTTATTATTGTTTCAATCAATACAATTTTAGCTTTTTAAAAGAAAACTCTATGGTAATTAATGTTCTCTTATTGCAAAATTAAACTTTGGAAGTACTCACCATTGTCAACAGATTTATAATCGTTTTCTCTCTATTGAATACTCTCTCATTCTTCAAACTTGGGCCTCTGTTTAGTTATCTCTTTCTATTATTTGATAAATATTTTCTGCCTTTCTCTGATTAAATTTTCTCAGTCTACTTAAAATGGTTCTTATCCTTTACTTGACTCTACAATATTGGTGACAACCTATATTAATAATTTTTAATTACAAGGAACAGCTTTCTGAAGGATATTTCTTGTAGTGACTAGTTTGTATTTGTTTCAACTTTTATAAGAATAATTTGATGAATAAATCTATGATTTATACCCACACAGAAATAAATTGTGAGGTCTTCATTGGAGCATTATTCTTTACTAATATTATTTCAAAGTATTTAGGACAATACATGCAGATATTAATTTTATAAATTTAGATAGTTTGGGTAACATAGTTTTATTTTTTACCTTGTACCAACCTGAACATAAAATATCAGCAGGTTTCCTCATTGTTTTCTTGACTATTTCTACAAGGTAAATATGACTAATTTCCAGGGAGAATTAAGAGTTAAATACAGGGTTGGTCTAAATAAAACAACAGAATTTCCACTGAATAAGAGTGACAAAGAAAATATGATGATTTTTTTTTTTAAGTTTGGGATCAATAGTTTTCAATGGGTTCCAACTATTAAACAATTGAAGGAGCAGAGTATTCAAAGTGAGATGGGAATTGAGAATAAAGGTGTGAGAGTGAAGAACTGGCAGGAGGCAGTCTGTGGAAGCTTGGTCCTACCCTCTGTGCAAACAGCAGCAGGTGGGGCCCGTGATCAATGAACTTGCCTGTTGGAAGAGATGTGAGCAATACGTTCTCATGGCCTACACACTTGGTAGAACCTGTAAGATTTGTTTAGAGTACACAATCTTATAGCAATCCTCATTTACATTCGCCACCTCAGAATAAGCAAATTCACATAGAACAAGTCATGGTTGTCATTCAAAACAACTCAGCTAATCTGTCATGTGAAACAGTGATTATTTGGAGAACTGCAGTTTGGAATCACAGATTCCAGCAGAAACAAGAACATGTAATTTTAAGGATGTGTTTAGAGGGTACCTCTGAGAGTAAAAATAGGGCCTGGCATGGTGGCATATGCTTGTTATCCCATCTATTCAGGATACTGAGACAGGTGAATCTCAAGGGCAAGGCCAGGCTGGGCAAGTTAGCAAGACCTGTCTTAACAAAATAAACAAACAAATAAAATATGGTTGGGGATGTATCTCATAGCAGAACATTGGCCTAGCATGAGTGAGGTCCTGGGTTCAATCCCCAGCACTACAAACACAGAAGAAAAAAAAAGTTTAAATCGGTTAAATGGTTACATGTTAAGATTTTTATTAGAATATGAATTTATTTCTATAGCTATTGTTCAAGCACATGAGCTCAGATCATGACACTGTCCTAGAAAGTTTATTCAATCCTCAGGTTGTTTCTTCGAGAAAATAATGTTCTTTTGGCAGAAGAACAGTTCACAGGGTTGTCCCACACACACCAGGAGCCTGAGTCACAAAATGGGATCACTGCTATCAATTTTCACCTTCCCAAATCACCAAATCAAATCAATGTTTTCTGAATAGGTAAGTTCCTCCCTGCTCCCATCTCATTGTAGTGTGTCTCCTAGACCTTAATTATATGCAGTTCTGGTAGTGGAGAAACTAGGGACTATTTTGAAGGACTTTGAGGTCACCTAGGCATCAGGTCAGTAAGAGCAGTGTCCATGGGCCCAGGTCATGTCAACATGAGAGAAAAGTGTGGAAGCAGGTAAACCCTTGCCCTGGGGAATCTTTTCATTTAAAAAAATCAAACAAGTTCGGGTTCAAATGGAACTGCACCGTGCATAGAAACTTTAAAAAATAATTGATCCTATCCTGCTTTAAGAGATATATCCTGAGTGAAATGTTAATTTAAAACATTGTAACTCAAAGGAGCTCAAAATGTAGAAATTAAAAGTGTGATTCTAAATTATTTGGCTCAGGAATATGCTTTTCATTGGTCTTTACTGTATTGACTTGGAAATTTGAGGAACTATATACTGTATTATAGTATTGAATGAACATTTACAAATTCTACCCTCAAGAAAATATAAATTTACTGAAGGAGTGAAATGCCTATCTTAAGTGGGGAAGGGAAAAACTGGTAGCTTGCTAATAACATTTTTTTATACTAAGGCATTGACCTGAATTTATATCTTTTATCTAGTAGCTGAATTTGCTACATCTGTAGGAACAGCTATTATGTACCTTAGCAATGGTATTCATCCATGCAGAATCTTGGAGACCTTGAATTACACTGCTTGCTCTACAGTGGCTATATTTAACCAGCATTTCCAGAATAAGCTCTATGATTTTTTATGAGAGTGCCTGATTTTTGCCTACATGATAAAATAACAGAATATTTGCAGCTTTTTAAAATAACACAGTGCCTCACTTATAAGAATTTAAAATATATACATACATATCTTTAAAATTGTATTCATCTAAAATCCAGTATAAGTATTTACTTACATTATAGGCTGTCGTTGAGTTTTGTATTATACAGTCTTATTATTTAAGTTACTGACTTAACTTACAAAATTATTAGCTCTCATGTGTGTAAAACAAATGCTTTCAAAAATATTTTAGAAATAATTAAAGTTATAGTCTCTTCCTGGCTATGCAGAATGTGAATGAGGTGGTCATCTTTTTTAGACTTTTATTGATGCAAATTTGCATCTATTAAAACAAACTCCTAAGCCCTGATGTTCACTCACATTGAGATTTTACATACTCTTCTCATTTTCTCCCTCTCTATGGTGAAGTACTTAACATGCAATGGTCTTCCTACTGAAATAAATATCAACTCTCCTAGGAAATTTCCCTTAACACGATTTGGTCACTCAACCATGACAATCTTTCTCTACATGACTGACTTCAATGGAGAAAGGCTGTGTTTTCCAAAGGATGTCCTGTGGGCCACCTGCATCTTAATCTCCTGGGGCACTTGTTAAAAGTGTCACTTCACAGATAGTAAGAATGAAATCATACAGCAGTCTAGTTATCTTCATTTTGAGCCAGGAACCATGGTAAATCTTTTGCTCAAGACAGGTTGAGATCCTTTAATATATGATATAAATTAAATCAATTTATTAAATTATTCATGTATTTGGCTTCTTGTTTATATAGTATTCATGTTGCCAAAATGTTGATTTGGAAATATTTTTAATTTTTATTATTATTATTATTATTATTATTATTAAATCTACTATAACTGAAGCTACCTTAGAAACTATCTTTTCTACACATGTTATCTCCAAAAGTGTGTAGTGATTTAACTTTTAAATATAAAAAACAATTTGTAGGAATTCATTGCAGATTTCCTGTCCTGTGGAGGACAAAGAGTTCATTTAACCAACTGATCATGGACTTTGCAAAATGTAGAAAAAGAACAAATCTTCTACTGAATGATATGGAAATTAGCAGAATCCACATTTTGTTTAGTTGTCATCAAGAAATTGTTTTTCCATGCTATCATCTATAGAAGATCAATTGCATTTAATAGTTTAATATTCCTATGTCCATTTCAAAATTATTAGATTCAATTTACATTAATCCCCACATGTGAATAGTTTAAGACTGAGTTTGACATGTCATTGTGAAATCTTTCATGAATAAAATTAACAATCCTTTTTTTTTCATTACATTTTTCCTATATGGTGAACTGTTGTTCACTGCAAATGAATGTTTAAGGATTTTAGCAAGTCAGGCTTTTGACCACGAAGAATATCAAATATAGAATCTGGGTCAGTTGGCTTGCATTTACGGGTGGTATCCCTCACATACAGGCTAGCATTATCTCATGTATGTTGACAAGATTTCTGCTGCTTTTATGAGTCCCACTGTCAATTCCACTCCACTTTGATGTGCACATTAAAAAATAGGCAGACACAGAAATGACTAAACAACATCGTCAAGTATCCTTGATCTTAATTTCCTTCACATTTTACAGTAACATTTAGTGTAGGCTTACCAGAAAGCCACATGTAAATACAAATTTTAATTCATCTCATTTAATTGCTGTATTGCTTTCAATGAAAATCATTTTAAAATGTCTCATAATCTTGTATTCTAGCAACACTTTACAAATAAGAAATTAAATGAAATAATTTAAATCATAGTCATCAATGGTCACATCTTTGACTAATATGCCTTATAACATATATATTATTTGCATGAACTAAGATTCCAATAGAGTATACATTGTTCCATGCACTGACTTATGATGGGTGTATATATGTAACACTACTAATCATCATTAAAAGAGCACACTCTATATTAGATTTGATAGCATTTCAAAGAAGAGAACTTCTCAAATATGCATGATTTGGTATCTAAAATTACCTATAAATCAAAAATACCTATATAATAAAAAATGAAACCAGGATTAAAATGATATTATGTAATTTTAATTTTGATTTGAATGGTTTCTAGAGATGTTGAACATTTTTTTCATAAACTTGTTGGCCAATTATATCTCTTTTAAAAAATATCTGTTTAGTTCTTTAGCCTATTTATTAACTGGTTTATTTGGGTTTTTTGTGTTAATTTTTTTGAGTTATTATATATTCTGGATACTAATGCTCTACATGAGGAGCAAGTGGCAAAGATCTTCTCCCAATCTGTGGGCTTTCTCTTCACGTTCTTAATTATTTCCTTACTGCACTGAAACTCTTTAATTTGATGCCATCCCATTTATCGATTTTTGGTTTTATTTCTTGTGCTTTAGGAGTCTTATTAGAGAAGTTGGTTCCTATGCCAATGTATTAGAATATTTGTCCTATATTTTCTCCTAGCAGTGGCAGTGTTTCAGTCTAATCCTGAGGTTTTTGATGGAATTTGAGTGGACTTTTGTGCATGGTGAGACATAGAGGTCAAGTTTCCTTCTTCTACATACAGATTTCCTGTTTTTCCAGCACCATTTGTTAAAAAGCTTATCTTTCCCACAGCAAAGTTTTGGCCACCAACCATAACCCTAACCCTAATAATAGTATCCATGTGGAATTGTCTCTGTGTCTTCCGTTCTATTCCATTGGTCTTCATATCTGTGTTTATGCCAGTACCATGCTGTGTTTGTTAGTGTAGCTCTGTACTATATTTTGAGGTCTGGTATTGTGATGCCCCCAGTATCACTCTTTTAGCTCAGTGAATCATTGCTTTGGCACTTTTAGGTCTCTTGTATTTCCAAATGAATTTTAGAATTGCTTTTTCTCCTTCAGTGTAGAAACTTGTTGATAATTGGATGGGGACTGTATTGCCTCTGTATAATGCTTTTGGTGTTATTGCCATTTTAATAATATTGACTCTGCCAGTTCAAGGAGATGAGAGATCATTTCCTCTGCTAAGGTCTTCTTCAACTTCTTTCTTCAATGTTCTATAGTTTTCATTGTCAACATCTTTCACATCTTTCATTGGATTAATTCCCTAGGTGTTTTTTTTTTCCTTTTTTTGTTTGTTTGTTTGTTTTGTTTTGTTTTGTTTTGGGTTATTGTGAATGTGATAGTTTTCCTAATTTCTGATTCAGCAGATTCATTTTTGGAGTATAAGAAAGTCATTGATCTGTATGTGTTCACTTTGTGTCCTGCTACTATACTAAAATTGTTTATGGGCTCTAGAAGTCTTCAATAGAGTTTTTTGATCCTCTAAATATAGGATCATGACATCAGGAAATAGAGATACTTCGAGCTCTTCTTTTCCTATTCATATCCTTCAATTTCCTTCTCCTGCCTGACTCCTCTGACTGGAGTTTCAAGGACTATGTTTACTAGGATTAGTAAGAATGGGCATCCTTGTCATAATCCTGTTTTAGAGGAGATGCTTTCAGTTTTTCTCCATTTAGTGTGATTTGGCCTTGATTTTGTTGTATATAGCTTCACAATTTTGAGATAAGTTCCATCTATACCTAGTTTCTCTAGTGTCTTAAACATGAAAGGGTCCTGTGCTTTCAAATGCTTTCTCTGCATATATTGAAATGATTCTTGTCCTTAAATTTATTTATGCATTGAACTACACTTACTGATTTCCATATATTGAACCAACCTTGCATCCCGGGAATGAAACCCTCTTGATCATGGTGTACTATCTTTTTAATAAGCTTTTACATGCAGTTTGTGAATTTTTTTATTAGTATTTTCTGCATCTATGTTCATAAAGGATATCAGCCTGAACTGTTCTTTCCATTATGCATCTTTGCTTTTGGTAGCAGGGTGATACTGGTTTTGTAAAATAAATTTGGCAGTAATCCTTCCTTTTCTATTTCATGGAATAATTTGAGGAGGATTGGTAAGAAGTTGTAAGGTCTGGTAGAATTCAGCTGAGAATCTGGTCCTGGATTTTTCTTGTAGAAAGTCTTTTGATAGCTGCTTCAATTTTATTACTTAATATTGATCTGTTTAGGTTTTTTATATCCTCATGGTTCAACTTGGGTTGGTCATATATCTTTAACAATTTGTCAATATCTTCAAGATTTTTTAGCTTATTGAGTATAAATCTCTAAAATAGTTTCTCATGATCTTCTGTATAAATTTAAATTAACAAACTTATACATTTTTAACTGTAAACAAACGTATCTAATAATAAATCTTGTCACAACTAAAATGATGAGTCAATACATTAATGTAAGTCATGACCAATTTATCAGATATTCTAATTTACTAATGTGTCTTGAGTAGTTTTTGCAACATATAAACATACCTGCATGCTTTAAATAAAACTAAAATGTGTTATTAGAATAATTATTGTGCATTGTCAAAGGGATGCAGAATTGATTAATATTGATTGACTATATTAAATTGTGACTTTTCAGGATTCTACTTATAAACCTCGAAAATGGAATCTGCCTTAATGTTTTTGTAATGAATTATGTTAGTAAGTATAAATATTGAGACTCATATGACCTTGAATGAAATAATGAGGGCACTGTAACTTCAGGTAGACATTTGAGGAGAAAATTAGGATATATGATAATTTTTATGTAATAATTTTAAAACAATTGACCATTTCTTCTTTTTTTTAATTGAAGAAATGCTTATCAATTGTTCACTATGTGCTATGTCATTTTCTAGATTCTAAGTATAGAGTGGACAAAAAACAGGGCAAATCTCTACTTTTAATCTCAGAAATGCTTACCTTTACTCCATAGGGCCAATAAGTCTCTCTTTTGATCATTTCATGGGATATACATTATAGACTAGTGCAAGGTGTGAAGATAAGATCTTTTTAAAGTCATTATCATATAACAGTTTTAGTGGAAAGTAAAGGACAGCAATGCAGGAACAATTTATCATTGATTTGTATTAAATCCCTGGAATTATGTTTTCTGGAATTTTGCAAGTTTTTCAAGTTTCAACTCTCTGCACTTTGACATCAGCCATACTATTCTTCTCTATACCACACAAATTAGAAATTAGCCAAATATGCATATCAAGATCTACCAGCCTCAGAGGTAAGGATGGGTACTGAAAGTTTGAGAGAAAAGGGAACTAGTTCTGCAGGTAATTTCTGCACTTCTGTGAATGTGTTTTTCTGTGTCACCTGTATCATTAATGAGCAAAAGCAATTTAGCATAGTTGTTAAAACCGGTTGCAAGGGGAGTTCTTCCACAGTTTCCCATTCTAATTCCTCTGTCCTTTGCTGTATTATTTAAAAAATTCTCTTCCTCTCACATGAAATATGGACGCTAATACAACCTGCTGCAAATGTCAACTAACTATTCAGAGCAATGTGGCAGGTAATATGACTTTTCCACAGAAATTGTTTAAGAAACGTCAAATATCACCATCATGCAATTATTATTCTAATTATAACCATTATTAATAGCAATAGAACATGTTCTAGGATGTAAATTGAATTATTTATTTCTTTGCCAAGAGTTATTAAGTGTACCTTGGAAATTTTTTTTTTCAGAAAAAGGAGAATACCATCAAAGCATATGTTTTTAATATTTAATAAATTGGTAATTATTTGGGGCCATCATATTAAACAATTTCATGTCTCACTTTGTTCTCCCATCAGCACAATAAGATGCATATTATTGTTATTTACCCTTTACAGATGAATAAAGGGAGCTTGAAAATTTTCTCAGTACCCCAATTAAAGATTTCTGAAGGACAAAAAAAATCCTGGCTCATTGTCTACATGGTATGCTCTCTCAAAAATTGGTTGTAATAGAATTTTCCTAAATTGTACTATTTTTAACATTTTGTAAAATTTCCTTTAAAAAGTTTTATTTCCTTTAAAAGATTTATTGGTATTTATTGATATTTATTAGACAAATCAAATATTAAATTGCAATGGGGAATATGCTTTAATATTTTTAATCTTCTGCTAAAATGTCTGAATTCATGGATTAAAACATTTGATATATGTAGTGAGAATTTTGGAAAGTATATTAATGTGTTTGCCAGAGATAGGGACTTTATTACATTATATAAATGTCTTAAAGTTATTCCAGATCTAATCTAACTTTCAAGTCAAACACATTTTAAGGAGAATATTAAAGTGATGGGATAAATTCTCAAATCTTGGCAATCCTAAATATTCTATTTCAGAAGAATTGGAAGCATTGTGAATCAATAACTCAAACAATGCAGTGTTATTTAAAATGAAAATATCATTTTAAAAAACTTTTTAAATTGTAAAATACCTGTGAAAAGATATGCATCACATGAATCATTATTTCAATAGTTTAAAATTGAGCTTATTTCACATGTTTTACTAATTTATAGGATTGTTTAAAAGACCACAAGGTGTACCCTACAAAATTGAAAACAAATATCCACAAATTCAGATAACATTAAATTAAGGCTTCCTAATTTGTATATGTTAGAATCTGTTTTATTTTGGTACACAGAGACCCACTTGCGCAAAGTTGCACACAACTTTCCTATTTACCATATCTTTGAAAGATGATATTTTTCATTTGAATTATTCATAAAATCCTAAGGCTAATTTATACATGAAAGAAAAGAAAAATGTAAGTCTTGCTCATAAATCTTTATTTATGAACAGAAATCCAAAAGATTTATAATCACTACATTATGGCAAGTTTCTATCATATGATGCATTAACTTGCAATCACACCCTGAAGTCAAGAAGCCCCAGAATAGTATATAAATCACAGAATATTTGGTTTGGAAAAAAAAAAAAAACCTCTCAGAGTGATCATATTTACAGCACTGGGGATGGAGTGGGTGTCTCAATAATCTGCTGGAGTTTTAAAATAGGCCAAATGAGTCTTATGTTATTGTTAGGTTGCCTCCCTCCCACTGTCCATGAAAATATCTTATCTTCATAAACTCCTTGGATTGATACACAGATTTAACAAAGAATCTAAAATATAGTATTAATTTATATCACTCCAATATGGGATAAAATTCTCTATAACCTTAGAATCCAGGAAAAAAACAAAACTGTTCTTTATAACAAAGAACTTTCAAATAAAATTAAATATTCTTAGCATATATCACAGGAATCATGAAAATTATAATCATATATTTATGAGTTTTTTCATTTATTTTTATTGCAATTATTCAAGAATAAAGATTATATTTATAAACAACCAAGGTAAATTAGAAGGCAATCATATTTTGATTAATTTAATTTATGTGATTTCCTTTAATATATTTAGCTCAGAGTTTCTATCCATAGACAAATTATTTTACCTCTCTATTCCTCAGTTCCATAAATTTTATAATGAAAACAATAATAGTAGTTACATATGAAGATGCAGTGAATTTCATAATTTAATACAAGTATTTAGAAAACACAAGTGTTTATTTATTTGTTATCTGTTTGAGGCAGGGTCTTACTTTTGGCCCATGTCTTTCCATCCCATTCTCAGCTTTCTGAGTTGCTGGGACTAGAGGCATGCAGCACCACATTGGGCTTTAGAAAAGTTTTTGCATAAAGTATGCACTGAATAAAACAGCGATTCCTGGTCTAAACAAGGCTGATCTACTTCAAGCATCCAGTCTCTCCCTGCCAGGTCTATAATCCCTGTCAGTCTTCTACACAACTGCCCATCATGGCTTCTGTTGTGAGTTGGGTTGAAAATATTGTGGGGGAGGGTCTAATTTTCTCTTTTTTTAAATGATTTTTTTTATTTATGTATGACAACAGAGTGCATTACAATTCTTATTACACATATAGAGCACAATTTTTCATATCTCTGGTTGTATACAAAGTATATTCACACCAATTTGTGTCTTCTTACATGTACTTTGGATAATAATGTCCATCACATTCCACCATCACATTTTTAACCCCATGCCCCCTCCCTTTCCCTCCCACCCCTCTGCCCAATCTAGAGTTTGTCTATTCTTCCCATGGTCCCCATCCCTATTCCACTATAAATCAGCCTCCTTATAGCAGAGAAAACATCCAGCATTTGGAGTTTTGGGACTGGCTAAGTTCACTTAGCATTTTCTTCTCAAACTCCATCCATTTACCTGCCATGATTTTACTCTCTTTTATTGCTGAGTAATATTTCATTGTGTATATATGCCATATTTTTTAATCCATTCATCTATCCCCAGATTCCTTAATAAGACTTCTTTGGCACAAGAATTAAAATTAAGAATCAATAAATGGGATGGACTCAAACTAAAAAGTTTCTTCTCAGAAAAAAAAAAATCAATCTGTAAGGTGAATACAGCACCTACATCCTGAGAGCAAATCTTTGACCCTCACACACCAGATAGAGCACTAATTTTCTCTTTTAAAACAATCTTTCCCCTGCCCTCAAGGATTGGCATATTTCTTACTTTTCTGTACTTTCTCAACTATTTGTTCAGTTACATGATATTTGCAATATTGTTTATAGAGTTTTAAGTTATTAAGAAAATTCTTTTAAACTACCTGGTGGAAATAAATATAAACATGACTTTCAATACACTTGAATCTTCTTAAGTTAGTTAGTTATCACAAAAAAAAAAATCCCTTGAAGAGTTCTATTAGAAACCTGGTAATATATTATTAGGTTAATGTACTATTCTTATCTATTAGTATAGTTCTTATACTCTGTATTTAATATGGATAAGAGACTTGTTCTTAAATATAAGTGATGTCCTAGAGATCTTGAATTATTTAAAATACTATAACATCAATATACGATTTTCTAATTTTCTTAGTCTTTGAGAAGTCTCATTTGCATAGCTCTTTACATTGACAGACTGAGTATTTTATAATGGACAGAAGAATTCTTTCTGTTGAAGATGAAATGTAGTAATACCTAAAGAGTTGTTCCAACAATTTGGCTTTCTGCTCACAAGCCAATACTCAGGAAATGAAAGCTGGTGGGAAAGAAAACAGATTTATTCAAGCCTGGCACCCTGAGAAGATGAGAAGAGAGTTATCATCCCCCTCAAACCCATTTTAGGGAGCTCAGGCACAAGGAGGGCCTTTATCAGGAGGAAGAGGCGGTGCAGAGAGCCAGAAGGAAGGCTGCATTCTGGGCTTGGTCTTTGGCAGCAGGTCCTGGGTGTCCTTCCTCCTCCTCTGACCAGGACCTCTCCCACTCTCTGTTCTTTAGACTTCACTTCTTGGGTGTTGGGTAGAAACTATAAGAGACCATCTTCTGGTCTTATGTTTGGTCACTCTAGACTGATGGAGACAGTGATTGAAGTATCATCATGAAGATAAAGGAGTCGATGCGAATGACTCTTAGATCCTCTTAACTTTTGATAGATCTTTCTTTGTAGTTGCCTAAAAAGGCAAACATGCCTTTCTAAGGAATAAAAATTAGCTTTCCTTGAGGGAAAACAAACCAACACATGATTTAAAAAACTAGAATCCAACTAGAAATGCAGAATAAATATGAATCACACCAGTACCTTGGCTTTGACATTGCCCTTTATGAAGCAGCAAACTTGGTCAAAATTGTGCACAGGAATATTGATAGAATTTAATTCCTAAACAACTCTACTTCTCTGACCTCTTCTTAGCTGCAAGTGGTTCTCAACTTTCCTCCTGGGAGTATTGTTCAATTTTTTCTTTATTCCATATTCTGCCTTATTGATGGGGTAGGCAAGTAGAGAAGGGATCCTCCAGACTATAAAATTAAAACAATAATTAAGGGCATGTTCCATTATGAACTGCTTATGCATATATAGCTTTTACATTAAAAAAAATCTGAAGGGACTTCTCAAAAATCCTGTGCAGAGAATTGGTTAGAAATGATTATCCTTGTCATACAGATAAAAGAAAAACCAAGTCTTTGTATGGTTGTTGTTTTTTTTTAAATACATCATTAAAAATTAATTACACAGAACTCTGTGCCTATTTTTACAAAATAAATCTCATAAGCATCTGATCTTTGACACTTATAAATGACAAAGGCAAAGACAGTGAAATGGACTTTTTAAAAATGAATATAGAGTATATATCTCATCCTCATAGGTAATAAAAGAGGGAATAGGCCATGAACCTAGGAATAAAACATCTTCCTCACAGGTGCTTTTGATGTATGCATGGACATGTCCAGGATGCTATCTGCATTCACAATGCAAAGTGTAAAGAAGATAATTTAAGAGCTCAGAGATAAATGTATAGAGGGCTCCTTCTTATATTTGAAAAATCCACACCTACTTTCCTTTTTCAGAGACAAGGGGAATTTCCCTCATCCTTTGTAAATCCCAATCCGAAGAATAAGTTCATAACAGATTAACAGGAGAAAAATGCATAAAATTCCTTAAGGTGCATAAGCACAGATTCATCAGAGGGGGAATGACTACTGGGTAGACAAACAGGCTTCAGAAACTTAAGTATATAAGTTTCTTCATAGAGGAAAGGGGAATAAGAGTGTAAGCCATGTAAAGGCACCAGAAATGAAATGGCTGTAGGGGAAGTTACTGGATGCAAAGCATAAGCAATGTCTGTGACAATGTTGCCCTGGGCTCTGGGGAGACAAGAGGCAGAACTGCTCTGGGAGCAGAAGTTGTCTTATAGTGCAAGTATATCCCAGGGGGTTTCTAGGATTTGCCTTCAGAAGGATAGATGCAAAGTCTGCCTGGACAGGATGGCAGCTTTTACCTGTTCTCTTCTTCAGTGATTAACATTTCTTGGTTATTGATGAGTTCCCAAGGATTAGAAGGTGTTAAACTAGAAGAATCTCCTTTGGAAGACATTTCCCCAGTCAGATCAGGGGGAAAACCTCCCTCTGCAATTAAGTTCCACAGGTAAAAAAAAAAAAAAAAAATCAAAGAGAGACGGCTGGGAGAGGTTAGAGGGACTTCAGCACCATGCCACACAAGATGACTCAAGATCATAAACAGTTTTCTGCTCATTTTTTTTAAACATCCAATTTCTTCCTTGCTGCATCTTTCTTTTTTCTCTCCTGTTTCTTTTTTTTTAAAACCACTTTAATTAATTGTAAAATCCATATTGATCTCTTGCATATTATGTTTAAAATAGATATACAGTTATCTCTCTACTCGTCATAGTTTCTCTTGTCTGGTGGTCAAGATATTCTATTTTTCTTGGTGGATGACTTCAACAACCACTTTTTAAACAAAATTATTGCTACCTATTGAAAGAAAACAAAATTTGTGTTATCTCTGCCCTTATACAAACACACCCCAACAAAAATACACAAATATATGAATGAATGTGGTATGTGCACATATTTGTGTGTATGTGTGCACAGATATGCATGTTTGCCTACATACATATTGCGCTATCTGAAGTGACAATAAATATTTATATACCCTTATCAAAACCAATGCACTTTATTTTTTTCTTTTTAGTCAAATCAACTCCAACATAGCTTAAAATTATCCTTTCATGGATAATAGATTCCCTTGGATTCTATTATATTTTTAAATGCTTACCAAAAATCCAATGCACGTATTCAATAACCAATTATTTGTTACAATTTATTTTGAAAGCAATAGTCTTTGTCAAATGTTAGAGAAAAAATATTAACTTCAGTTTAAATATAAAGTGATCAATAAAGATTTGGAATTAGTAAATTTAAATTCTTTAAGGAGACTATGTAAAGAGTGAATATTATAAAGTAATCAACAAGATGAAGAATGGTTGTGGGGATTTCTTATTCTCTGTCACATCAGTATAGGAAACATGTAAAAGGATTAATATGCAACAATTTCCACTCACAAAATATAAATCATATGGAGTAAACAATTTTATAAAAAATGTAGTCATGTAAATTTTTATTATGGAATAAAAATACTACATTTTTAACAACTTATCCCTCTTCCTTTAAAAGTTCATAATAGCTGTGTTGGTCAACAGATAAGGGGTTGTAGAAATAGAATCCCTTTCTAGCTAAGACTCACCATCTCTTCCTCAGATGAAAACCCCTTCGTGAATACATACCAGAGCTGCTGTTGGACAGAGTGCAATACAGACATGATCGCAGGGAGGTGACTGAACTCATTGCTCCTGGGACCACCAGGATGTTACCAGTGAATTATGAAAAATAGGTAAGAAATTATTTGTCCTATTTTAAAATCAGTTTCTGTATATTTAATTCATATACTTAATATTTTTCAGCAAAATTGTTTTACAAGAGGTATATTTTAACCTCATCTATGTTAAATTCTACAAAAAGAATATCTTGAGAAGTGTGTCTAGGTCAATGCATTTCACTGTAAGAATTTCAAAAGTGTAAAAATTTTTTGTTAATATTTATGAACATCAAGTACTTGGAATATGCTAATGAATATCAAGATGAAAAGAGGTATCATGAAGGAGGGTACTTTAGTACCTCAACAGATTTTTTATTCACAAACTTACACAGCAGTGAATTTGGATAAGCAGATAGTGACTATAAACATTCATTACATTGTCTGCAATAACCACATTTGTTGTTTAGCACATTTGTATTTACTGATAGTACTAAAAATTAAATGAATAAATAGAATGTAAAGCTATTTTTAACGTCTTGATGTTGCATCTAACATTTAAAATTTTTAAATTGCATCAGTTCATGTGTTCTAAGATCAAGATTTTCCAAAAATTTATGCACCATGTCACAGAAATGACATTATTACTATATATTATTATTACTGTATATTATTAATATAATAATGTATTATTATATTATTTCAATATTACATATTGAAATACAGTTTTACCTAGGTACAAATGCTTTCATGCTTTTAAAATGAAAAGTAATTGCTATTTATTGATATATCCCTTGTTTATTGATACTTTCTTTTGTCTAAAGTATAAATTAACATTTATAGACACATTTATATGACATGAATTAAAAAACAGATCTGGTGTTTGCTGCCTCTGTTAATTTAATTGGAAACTATTATTTGAATTATTTCAATTAATATAACTTTTGTAAAGTTATAGTAAAAGCTATTTGAGCAAAAAAATCTAGAAAACTAGTGATATCAAGTAATCATATTTAGTTCAATTATTTTCATTTGAGAAATCATATACTATGGAAGACTTGATACAGCTAAGTATCAAGTTAGGAGGTGATGTAATATTCTAATACTAGTTAATATGAAACACTCTGTTTATTAATCTTTAGAGCTCAAGTTGCAAGAAGAGATTTTTAAATATTTTCTTTATATAATTATGATATTGTCACACTGAAATGACATACTTTATGTGCTAGAACCTTAAATTTTTTCTGTGAATTGTTATAATGAGACAATTATTTCACATTTGGTGAAGGGGAATAGAGTCTAGGGTATATTCATATGGGGAAACTTCACATTAAATTGGAAACTTGGTTTCAATTAAAAGTCATTAGTTAGTTCAGATGCTAATATTCTAAATAATAATACATATTCACATGAATACTAAAACGTTTAAGCAAAACAGTGCCTGGGGTCTACAGCTTGTTGGTGTCCTCCTCCTACTTAAATAATTTAATTGCTCATTTATTCTAGAAGCTTTATTCAAACAAACTGAAATTAAGTTGATTTTTATTAAATCTATTGGGATATCTGCCTTTTTAACAATGTGTTGATATTTAATAAAACTAAATGATATATTGAGATTGCCTTTTTTTAAAAAAATACAGTTTGTGTAAATCATCATAATTTTGAACCTCACCTGATGAAAAAGTTGCAATCTGCCAGTGAACAAAAAGTAATAATAAAGTCTACCATTTAGCTGGACTCCCTAGAGTATATTTAAGCCCTGGCATTCTAACTACAAAACCCATGGAGCCAACACATAAAATGCTTAGCATCATTTCTGATACCTGTCAAGGAAATCTTGCAGATGTTTTCCTTGAATTAGACTTGGAATGTGACCCTTATACATAGATACCTAAGTTATGTTATTATAAACCAATTGAGAAAGCAGTCAATTTTGAAAAATCGTGTTTGCATAATTGATTATTTGCTTGAAAAAAATCCCTATTTTAATTTAAAAAAATTTTATAGTAATTTAAGGGGATAATAATTTTGCTTACTACAGTTGATAAATCTTACTTTCTGAGTACAAACTCTGATTTTGAACTCTCACTTATATTCGAATCTTATGAAAGTTTTTTTAAAAATTTTCTTAAAATTCTCAAGCTTTCTTAACTAACAAATTTCAATAATAATTTTAAAGACTTTAACTTCATAACATGTCACTTTTACTGGTTAAGTTTTTGTCAGATCATGTGTAAAATCTAAATTAATTTGTCATACCCACTGTATAAGATAGTATTCACTTTTAAAGTTGTAATATGTGATGTTTAGAATGGTTTTATTTTGACCATGTATTATAAAATTTCCAGAATCAGTATTTGAATTAAGGTCTATTTGTCCCATATTCTGGAACTCCTTCCTATTATGAATTGCTTGTATCAAAATTTAGCTCTAAAATATTATTTAAATACTTTACAACAAAAATGATTCTGTTAATAAAATCAATACAGTGTGGTGATATATGCCTACCAATGTTTATTGCAATACAATTCACAACAGCCAAACTATGGAACCAACCTAGATGTTCATCAATGGATAAATGAATTTTTAAAAGCATGGTATATATAGACAAGGGAGTTTTACTCACCAATGATGAAGAATGAAATTATATCTTTGCAGGAAAATCTATGGAAGTAGAGAACAACATGTTAAGTGAAATAAGTCAAATGTAGAAGGTCAAGGGTCTTATGTTTCCTCTTATATGTGGAAACTATAGACAAAATGAAAAAGAAAGGGAAAGGGATTTCATAAAAATCAGAGGGATTCCAGGAAGAACAGGAAAAATGGGAAATACTGGTGAATGATATTGACCAAAATCTATTGTTATATCGCATGCATGTACAAATATGTAATAATGAACACCTCCATTATGCAACATTATAATGCACCAATAAAAATGAAAAAAAGAGTAAACCTATTTTTTAGGTATCTCAAGAAATTATTTCTAAATATTTTAGTTCTGGCCAACCATGTGTAAAGGAATGAGCTCAGAATAGCAACAATGAGAAATAGTTTATGGATAAACCTACTATCTAGAGACCTTTCTGAGTTAAGAATCTCCAAAAATTTTCAAGAGAAAAGAATTTAGAGATTGGTTTTGTATATTCTTTCTTTTGTTTGTTTGCTCTCTTTTTTTGTTTTCTGGTCTTAGGCCTTGAACTCTAGGCCTCACACACCCTAGCCAAGTGTTCTGTCACTGTGGTACCTCACCAGACTCTCAAAACTTTTTTGAAGAAAATGAAATATTTGTAAAATCTCTGGTGTATCATGGTTGAGAAGCAGTTGACATATGATGGGCTACATAAGAAGATCTGTGCCTTCCTTTGACCCCTTTCTGCCATACACCAGAGGATATGTTGGAAGAGGGACTCCTGGCAAAGTTCTTCCCCCACACCAACTACCCAAGGGACAAGGGAAGGATGTACTAAATGATGGCCTTAAGAAGAGTAGGAAATATGAAGCAGTGACAAAGAAATATGTAACGTGGAATTATCCATGAAATGAAGTGAAAAAGTATTCCTAAATGTTCCAGGTAGTGATTTTAAGTATCATAGATCACTGTGTGAGAACCAATGTTAGATGGTATTAAAAGTAACATAGCATAACAATTAGATGGCTATAAAAATGTGAAATGTAGATCATAGTGTCCCATACTCATCATATCAAACATGGTTCTATACATAGGAATTGATCAGGGAGTATTTTCAGGTAAATTTTCAGGTAAATTCCTAAAAAAAAAAAGATTGATCACAAGGACATCCCCTTTTTGAAATTTGAGGGTGCTTTGTGGAATGGGTAGTCCAGAATTTTAAGTTGACTTCACTTTTGAGTTTGTGAGAACCTTCAGAATACTTTTCAGTATAAGAGAATCTTGACATTTCCTTTTACTCCTTTCTGACCCACACCAGAGGATCTACATTGAGTTGGTGTCTCAGAGACAGGTAAGGGTCCCTTTCTCTATTCCAACAATGGTGGGGCTGTGAAAACAGGAGTAAGCAAACTCTGAACTGGATCTAAAATTTGGAGTTCTAAGCTAGACTGGAGTAAGTCTGAATAAGCAACACGATGAAAATTCCACTGAATTTAAATAGTAACATCTTGGCGTGAATGAGTCATTAAAAACAGAATAAAAGATGCTTTTTTGCAAAATGCATTTTTATGATACTTAAGTTGTAAGTTTTCAATAAACTATCAATAAGCTAACTATCCATATTTTTTACTTCAGAATTATTTAATACATGTATCTTTTGAGCAAAGTTGGTTTATAATTTTCTATGAATATCATCTATTTCTTTACTCAAAATGAAAATGAATGTTAAGAGTAAGTGTCATATTTGGAGGAAAAACTTCCATGTTGTACAGGGGTACATTTCTTTCAGCTCAAATAATGATGTCGGTTTTAGCTGTTTGAATAGAACATTGCATTTTTGTAAATGAAAAAAAAATTATGGAAGGTTGATGATGTGTCAAATGTCATAAAAGAGTTTACTTCAAATTTATTATTTTTATAGTTAAAATTTTGGTGAATATTTTATAGTACTTTGTTAAATTTATGTTTGTAGAAGCATTTTGTGAAAATTCTTTCTAGTTGTGAGTTATTCTGTCTGGTACAACTTGCTTCAAATTATTTGCAATCAATTTTATTGAATTGCTGAACCATTGAGATATGTTATGTTTGATTGTAGCCAGACATTGTCTTTGTTGAAAAATATTATTTTTTGTAAGTATTACTTACTGTTCTTCTTAGAACAGGAAGTACCATTTATATGATGTATGTGAAATAATATAAGCCAAAGTTACAAGCCTTAAGTTATCTCAGACATTTTACTACCCTCAAGACAACTTATTTTTGATTCACTGTTTTCATTAAGTTCTCTTTCCAGCTATAGTGTTTAACTTTAATGCCATTTATTTTTACTTCTGTCTACTCTGAAGGGATTCTTTTCTATTTGCTATTTGGCATAAAGTCATCTGACAGTTTTGTTTTGTTTTGTTTCAAGTTTACCAGCATGTTTTTTTTTCTTCACTTCTATGCTGACAAAAAGTTAGCATAAATATATTTTATCACCCAGTGCACAAAAACACACTAGAATGGAAAAAACTGGTATGATATACAGAAATGTTAATGCAATAATTTTGTTCTGCATGAAATCATATGAACAAACTTTAAAATAGAAAATCTCCCCTATTCTTATGCAAGAGTAGTAAAAAAGACTGATAAAAATTTTCATTAGTCCTATTAAATATTAAATCAAAATTATTTTTGCTGAGAACATTTTGTTTCTTTGTATAATATGTAAACAAGTGTATTTCCTGTATATTTAAAAGAAATGAGTTGTGCTTCAATGCATTAAGAGAAAAGAAAATTCAATTTATTATAACAATATGCTTATGAAAAAATATGGTGCTTCTTGCCTGTGAACATTTTGTAAAAGTCAATATAACTTAAAATATGCCTTGATAAATTAACAGAGATAAATTAATTGCTCTATCAAAATATGATCTATTCATATATAATGATGACCCTCTCAAATTCTCAATACTTTTTTTTTCATTTTCTTCTTAAATCCCATTTATGATAAATTCACAGATGTAAGCACCAAAAAAAAAGGATTACCAATTTTTCCAGATTCCATCAAATTCTCATGGTTACAACTATTTCACTGTAGGCATGATGAATACTTTGAGTTTAAGACCCAGTGGGGACATCATTCATTCTTTCTTTCTAGCTGAAACTTGATATTTTAAAAAGAAATCAATTTGCTCAAAAGCAGAGGATAACTCATGCTTCCTAATCACTTTGCATTATCTTCAGCCCCTGGTCATTGGACTCCAGAGGAATTATGCTGGGAAACCAGTTGGTGGGAGGAGTGTGGGGGATCTGAGATGGACTATTCATTTCTAATAAAAAGATGCTGAAGGTCTCTTCATCTTTTTACTTCCTTCAAGCTTTGTTTACTGTACTTTCAGAAGCCAGTGAGCAACCATCCTAAAAATTTCTGAATAATAGAAGTATTAGAGAGCTCATTTAAAAAAAAATGTGTTATAGTCTTTGGTGACTTCTTCAAATATTCAATGAAAAACTAGAACACACTTAATTATTATTGCATGCAATTTTGGGCCACTTTCACCGTTATAACTAGAAGTTGAAAACAATATTTGTTAGAGTTGATTGAATTATGCCCCCTTCCCCCAAAATAAAAAAAAAACATATATTGGAGTACCAACTGAGAGATCCCAGAGTATGATGTTATTTGGACAGAGGTCCTTAACAGATACAGTGCAGTTAAAGATGAAGTCATTGGTGAGGGTTGTAATGGAAAATAACATAACAAGGTTCCTTTTACAATGTGGAACATTTGGACACAGGGACAGACACCTACCTATAAGGAAAACTTCATACAAAGATTAGCGCTGTGCTTCTCTAGGCCATGGGACTGTCAGAGCTGGGAGAGGGGTCTGGGACAGGGACCTCCCAGCACCTGCAGAGCTCGCTCGCCCCAACTGACACCTTGATTTCAGATTCTGCCCTTCAGAAATGTGAGAAAATACACTTTCTTTTGTTCTAAGTCAACCAGTTTGTGTTAATTTATTGCAGCAGGAAACTAACATAATACCTAATAATAGTGATTTTTTTCTATTTAATCACTTAATAGATAAGGTGAGAAGATTTTAAAACAGATCCTCCTGGTTGAATTGTTTAGTTGAGCATATTATTCCATCTACAAAGAGGACAAAAAATATGATAGATTTTCTAGAATGGGTCCCACATTAATTCTCAGTCTTCAAGAAAGTCTATAATAGAAATCAGCATTTCTTCATTAGATTCCCATAGACTTAGGTAGCAATGAAATATCTTCAAATTTTAGTCCATTCACAGCACACCCTTCAGATGGGTTTACTTTGATGTCTTTATAATGCAATCATCTAATCTATTCTCAATCCATGCTTTCTTATTCATTCAGCATAACAATGTCATATGATTTATCTTTTGAAATATGGTGCTGCTTTTCTCAAACTGTATATGATGCACAAATTGCTTTTTTTCAGCACAGGGAAATGTGAGCTCATTTCCTGCCAAACAAAATAACTGCAGAAAAGATATATTACGATGGTGCAAGTTTTACCTTTTTAGAGGAAAGAATATGGCATTAAAGTCATTTTTGTTATGAAGGTTTAAAAGGCAAAGGTCTAATGTTCATCTATTCCAGGATGACAGGCTAACACAGCTAAACATTTAAATAATGGAGACATTGTATTCTGTACAACCTTGGCTAGAATAAATTCTAAGGCATTTAATGACAGATCACATTATTTTTTTATAAATCAACATTTTTGGACAGATTGAGATTTTGTAATACTGAAAAATTATTTTATAACTTGTTAATATACAGAGGCATTAAATTACTAGATATGCTTTAGAAAATCATTATGAAATGACATCCAATAAAGGGTGCACAATTGGATAACAATTGGAGTATTCATAACAGGGAATTTAAGCAATGTGCTAAATGCTATTTCTGGGAGTTTTAAAAGGAAAAAAATGGATGAGTGTTCAATAGGCTTTTACTTCTCCTGTAAGGGTGATGCGCCTTGTATTGTTGCTTCTCAGGTGGATTCCACAGAGCATCCCATGACATACAGAGGAGTTGGTGGTTAAATAGAGTTGGTGGTTAAATAAAGTTAAAATAAATAAAGTTGCTGTGTGCAATAAGCTAAATTGAGAATTTATAAAGTTTGTATCCATATTAAATGCAAAGAAATATTCTACTACACAGGCAACTTATGCACCCTTGCTTAACCTCAAGCTTCCCAAACTTACTTCACTAATAAGTGCTTCTGTTCATGAATTGCAACATCATCTCTAGGCAACATAACCTCAATACTTTTTTCATCACTATAATTTTGTGGAAGGGTTTAAAATTAAGTATTGTCTGGCTTCCAACTTTGTTCTTTTCTTCAGTATCATGTTGGATCTTTTTAAGTTGTATTGTTTTACCTTTCCATGTAAATTTTAGAATTACTTTGCTGATATCCATAAAATATCTTGCTAGGATTTTGATTAACACTGCTGTGACTCTATAGCCTAATCTGGTAAGCACTGGAATATCTTAACCATAAGGAGTATTCTAATCTGAATTAATACAGAAAATGTATTAATATGGAAAAGTGTTCATATATTCACTGGCCTGTATTATTTTATTATATGTTTATTTTACAACACATTTTAATGAAACTGGACATTTTATTCTTCAAAATTTTTGAATATTACAAACATCCTATGAACATTTTGTTAGATATTTTGATGAACTTTAGCACCCATTTGGTTATATGTCAAGATACTGTTCTGGGTAATTACGTGTGTGTGTGTGTGTGTGTGTGTGTGTGTGTGTGTGTGTGTAAAGTCATGCACATGCATATATGTTTGTACTTCATTCTGCTAACCCTTTTTAAAAATTATTGTTTTAATATATGCTCTCATTCTAGAGTTAGACAATGGGGATTTTTTTTAAGAGAGAGTGAGAGAGAGAGAATTTTTTTTAATATTTATTTTTTAGTTCTCGGCGGACACAACATCTTTGTTGGTATGTGGTGCTGAGGATCGAACCCGGGCCGCACGCATGCCAGGCGAGCGTGCTACCGCTTGAGCCACATCCCCAGCCCAGCACAGCTCCTCTTAGGGGACAAGTGTGAACAGTTCTGGTTCCGTTACGTTGGGTTTGTATCGGTTGGGGTCCCTGCCCAATGAGGATTTTTAAGGATTGCTAATCCTTAAAAAATATCTGTTTTACAATCTTGAAGTAAAAATATAATCATATAACTTTAACTCTTGTTATTTATTACTTAAAGTCAGAATTTCAGGAAATCCCAAATGTATAAACATACTCCTGTGAATCCATGACGAAGACTGCCTACTTATCCTAAATTCAATCAAGAAAGAGAAACACTCCAGAGATTATTTCCTGGTCTACTAACATTGTCTATTGCAGATGATGGTAATATCCATTGCTAGCCATAAGATAAGGAGCACCTAGTTTAATATACTTGTTTAGGTACTAATAAGTGTTGGAAGAAGAAATAGATTATGATAAAGAAAAAGCATGGATGCAAATTACTATCTTAAAGGCACCATTTTAGTAAGCCTATAAAAAAAGAACAAAATGCATAGCACTTTGTGCAGGTAATATTGCAACACTAGTTTCTAAGAGCATAGTAATAAATACATGTTCAGGAGGCATTTCAATATAGAAATGAAGCTTAGAATATGAAGAAAATGAAAAGGTGCCTTAGGAAGTCATCTTAAAAACATAATTTTATCCTCTTTCAAAATGTTTAAATCTTAGTCTATTTTCTGTCTTACATTTCTTTCTAATGATTGTACAATTTTACAAAAATCAATAAGAAAAGCTTTAAAAACACATGCAAATTATTACCTTAAAATTTTTTCAACATAGATTCCAAGTTTGTGAATATCATAGAAATTGAGTCAAATTTTTTTCTCAAAATTATTCCAATAATTTCCTTGTTTTGAATCACAATAATATTCTATTAAAAACTCATTTTTCACAGCAGCAATTTTCTCTTTATAAAGGCTTATATGTATACTGGCATGTTCATTTAAACCAAAAGGGAACTAAATCAATTTGTGCTCAGCTTAGGTAATTATTTAATTTACTTTATAATTATTATTTCTGAGTATGAAATATTCATCATCCAAGAGAAAGTTAAAGCCCATGAAATTCAATTATCATCTGAGCTTCCTACATGATGCAGTTAGTGGATTGAAAGTGTTTCTATTTGAGGTGTGTGTGTATTTAACTTTGAATTTCATAGACAGCAAACACTATCTTAGTGCACATGGCTAATTCTCTTTGTCTTGTTTTCCTAATGATAGCAAATTAATTTTGTCAAAGAAAGCTTATGGAAAATACCAAAGTTTTAAAATATAAATAATTACTAGAGTAAATATGGGACTCTAAACTAAATCGCAGCAGTGTTTTGGAAAATGAATGTTATACCAATTCATGTAACAGAAGGTTGTCCCTAATCTTAAGGAACACATTTTAATGCAGGAAACAGAAAATCAAACACCACCACCCTGTCTGTGGATCCTTGTCTTCCTCATGCCAGTGTCCTCAAGGATCTCAAGAGTGACCTTCCCTAGCTTGGGACTGTGTGTTCCAAAGTTTCCAATGACCAGAGGGTTATTTATCTCGCACTTGTCTACTTCAGAAATGCATGTGCCTTTCTATCTTTTTAGAAGCAGTAGAGGCAAATGCCTCCAAAGCCCACCTGTGAAAGTTCTGATCTCCCATTTCCCCAGCATTTACAACCACCTTCTCTTCACTGCAATTGAGGATTTATTTTTAATGAAGAAAAATGCCTTTGGACCAGGAAGTAAAAAATGAAGGAAAGGAAAGGAAAAGGAAGACATAAAGGGTGGGAAGAAAAAGAAAGGAGGGAGTAGAAAAGAAAAGGGGAAAAAAGAGTTACTATTTTTCAAGATATATATATCTTCCTAGTCATCTCTCCCTGCTTGTTTTTATTTTCTCTGCCTTATTCTGAATCTTGGTGTTCTAGGTAATGGTTGCATAATATCATTAATCATCTATATAAGTAAAGATATTAGCAACTTCTACTTTTCATTTAATCTGAATTATAATAGTGTCACTTAAAATCAATAAAGAAAACTAGAACAAAATAACTCTAGCATTTATGAGAAACCCATATTGGTGATGTTGGTACAGTGTAGGTTAAAAGTGGCTTCACCTCCTCACTTTGCCTACTGTTTTATTTTCTTATAAAATTCATTAAACACCATATGTACAATGAATGTACAATAATTCATTTCCTTTCATTTTCATCCTTAACATCAGCCTCAGTCTATTAAGGTAGAATGAAAAACCAATTATTGTGATAATTTCCTCCTACTGCACATCCAAAATTCTCCTTAGAGCTATGTCACCCTTTTCTGTAGAGAGAGGAGACTACCTAAGTGCCTCCTCACCTCCCCAACCACCATTGTTTAGAAGACAGACATCTAGCTCAATCTGGGTTATGAATTATTATATGAAAATATGAAGCTGATGAATGAAAAATATATTTGAAACCTATAGATTCTAAACTGAAAAACTCAATGTTGGATCACAAGCCAACATTGGACTGCTTACATTAGAAAATCTAAAGACAGTTAATTTTTTCAAGGAAGAAAATATGCAGAGAAAAAGAAAACAAATTTAGAAGAAGAGAGAGAGAACAAGCAAGAAAACTTATTTTCATTATCATCATATTTACCAGTCCAATTTTTATGAGACTTAGTGAAATGTCTTAATTACTATGAATTTTCCCAGCAAGAGGGATGACCTATAAAACAGAATTTGTTGACTCCTATAATCACAATGCTTATGTAGTTTACAATTTATAATGATCGATATAATTAAATAAAACGTTTTTGGAAAAAATTAATATAGATGAGACTTCTTGGAGTTTGTTACCTCATACCAGACTTGAAAGATACTCTTGCCCAGAAAATTGGGTAGAAATTGCTTAGATCAGTTATGATGCAGCCCAACTCTGTTTCATGCCTGGAGATTGTAAGTTGACTACAGCTGACATGATCGAGAGGCATCAGTTGGGAAAAACTCCTGTTCTTCAATTATCCCTCTTTTGTTGTTGTTGTTGTTGTTGTTGTATCTATCCTATACCTGGCTAATTCTAATGAACAGAAAAACTACAGGACACTGAAACAGTTCTCAAGAAAACATGTTTTGATGTTTATTGGGACATGAGACAACTGGCCTGAAACTATTCTAAACAATAAACTTGGCTTAAAGTTAAATTCCAGTGCCTAAGCCAGCTCTGTCCGGGCACACTGTACATTTCTGTATTCTATAAACACCTGGCCAATTTCAATGCTTGTTCACATTCATTTTTATGCACATGCTTTATGGTTTTCTAGATGAAAGCCATGTCATCAAAGAAGATCTTACTTCTTTTTCTATCTGGATGGTACACATATTCATAAAGATGAATAATTTAATGATGAAGTAAAAGAGGTTAAATAAAATAATTTCATACTAAAGAGGGCTGTCTCAGTAGTGATGAATATAAAACACAAAATTTTATGTATTTATAAAATGCAATAAAAATATACAACTTTGATAAAAAAAGTCCACTTTTTTAAAAAGTTTTTTCCTATGTTAACAAGTTATACAAAACTGATATCCACAAGAAAATTCTTAGGTATGCATAGTATTGCTACTTTAAACAAAAACAAAAAAAATAAACTAGCATTCTACTTACAGATGATGAACTAGAGAACACGTGTAAACCTTAATTGAAAAATAGGTGGATTTAAATAGACCCACTTTTCATTCTTGACAAAAGATTAAAAAAAATCTGTTTCATCTGTGTTTTCACCAAAATACTTGAATTGTGAGATTATCCTAATAGCTTATAAGTATCCCTCTTGTCCTCCCTTCTGATAGTACTCCATGTTGGCCTCCAGATTGCACTGAAATAGCAACAGCAACTGATAAAGGCACACCCAAGGTGAGGAACAACAGGCTTGGTATAGACTTCCTGTGGCAGATGGCACTCCTGTCAGAGTATTAATTGTCTTTTCCCATTGGGAGCCCCTTTTCATAGGCTCTTTCTTTGAGGAAGAATCATTCTCTGCTGTATTGATATGGGCCCTGATCATGTGATGTGCCTTAGACAATGAACTTGGCAGAAAAGTTTGCACTTCTAACTTAAGAGGCAGGGTAGGTCCCCTTTTATTGTCTGTTCACTCGAATTTGTCAGCTAGAAGCTGTTCCACCAGCCTTATTCCCAGCCTGGAGATGGCACAAGCAGAGCTGAAACAACCAAGATCGATGGCAAAAAAAAAAAAAAAAAAAAAAAAAAATATATATATATATATATATATATATATATATATATTAATTGATGCATTAGTATGATTTTGGATACAAACTGTAGCATAAGTGTACTGATAGATATCCCAATACAAAGAGCTAGCTTTATCTTTCCATTGATTGATTTGGGACAGCATATTTATCTGTTCCATTAGGAACTGTGCTGGAAGATTCCAGGAAGTTTCCTTGCTCCAAATTGGACATACCCAAGGAGAAGGAACAGCCTCTGTGCTGTTGCTGTTCTTGGTAGAAAACCTTGGACTTTCTACAGTTAGGTCAAAGTAACTGCAGAGGAAGGCAAGGGCCAGGGAAACCAAATTCAGACCTCAATGCTAGATTCGAGGTCTGTCTCATCTCTAGACATATCTAAATTGAAATAATCAATTCTTGTATTCTTAAGCTAATTTGATTCCAGTATGGTGATTCTTTCTTAGCATACAAGAGGAGACTGTATGCATTCTAATTATAGTATTTTAAGTATTTATATATGTGCAACACAATATTCTTTTAAATATGAATTTTAGGTATATACATATAATTTAAAAATAAAGACAATAGCAACAACAACAAAAACACCACTTTACATCAGTACCTGTGCTTGAGGGTCTTGTGATTGCATGGCAGTTAGGTAAAAAGCTCTAACAGCTATTAGCTAGCAGCTTTCAGAGAACTTTAGTAGCACTGCCACATAATTAATTTCTGAAAAGTCAATACCTCTTTCTTTCTTCTGATTCTTTTGTACTATAAAGTTGTTTCTTTTTTTTATAATCATAGCAACAAGGATTTTGTTGGTTGAGCACTTTGTGAAGGTTTTGAATCCTACAGCAGCTTCTGAGTGATTGGCAGTGTGTCGCACAGAACCCTACAACTTCGGGAACACATAGCATTCTACTTGGCAGAGATACTTCAAAAATTTTTTTTCCTACGTGAAAAATGCAAATTAACATAATGTTTTTCTAACTTGAAATTAACAAGTTGTTGAATATTCCAATAGCAGATAAAAATGTAGAACATAATTCATTCTATAAGGAATTAAGAATTCATGTCAATTGTGGCTTTCTGTGTGCCACCTAATTTGTTGTGTATTTATATAACACATGGTTGTTGATGTTGATGTTAGTGCTTTGTATACACATTCACAATACATTGCCTATGGAAGAGAGAAATATGAGCAATTTGAAGATCCTTTAAATCCCTGGATTATTCCTTTGTGAAAGAGAACTTGTTCTAGTCTATTTAGAGATAAGCTGTACATTACACAGGGCTGAGAAAAGGTACTTTCAAGATAATTAGTGCCTGTCAACATCAGGCTAGGGACTGCCAGAAAAAAGCCATGGGCCTTTCACTGATGATAAACCACAGATGATTTCTGTCGCTGTCCCTAACCCTGAAGCTGCAATGCCAGCTTCACAGGATTTCCACTCAGAAAGGCTTGCACTTGGCTCAATGACCCATTGCTGACATTCTACATGTTGTACATGGAACCTGAATATTCATGCTATCCTGGGCCCTGGAAATTTCTTAGCTAGATCTGCGCAGCTTTGTTGACTTGAAGTTTTAAAATGTAACAGTCAGGCAATAACATCTAATTATGGGGTAGGAAGAGATTAGTATATTAAACACTGCTTTGACCAAGGCAGCAGTTAATTAATGTGTATATTTTAATCAATAGAATAATTTTTAAGGGAACATATTGTTATGGTTTCAATGTGGAGTGTCCCTCAAAGCTCACATCTGAGACAAAGCAAGAGGGTTTAGAGGAGAATTGATTGAGTTACGAGAGCCTTAACCCAATCAGTGGATTAATGACCTCTCTCCTTTCTGACCATCATGTGAGCTACTTCCCTCTGCCAGGATCTTCTGCCATGATGTTCTGCCTCCCCTTGCACCCCGAGGAATTGAGCCTGCTATAGAATTGAAACCTTTGAAATCATGAGCCCCGCAACAAAGCTTTTCCCACTCTATAATTGTTCTCAATAATTGGTCTTTTAATCACAGCAGGTAGAAATGCATATGACTCACATGTATATATCCCAGATTCCTGGATGTCATTCTGATCAAGACAAGTTTTGTGTTTATGAAAGTTATTCTGGTTGCTTCTTCCTGTTACATATACTTATGGTAGTAAGCTTATTTTTTAATAGACAAACTTTCTTCTCAAGCGAGATTCAAAAAAATATTAGATGTTGATGGAACTTTATTTTATTTATTTATTTGTATGTGGTGCTGAGAATGGAAATCATGGCCTCACACGTGCTGGGCATGTGCTCCACCACTGAGCCCAAACTCTAGCCCTTCAAGCAAGATTTTTTTATTAGTTTAAAAACAATGTAACCAAACACACCAGTGAGCAAAAATACAAAGAGATGCATAGCATAAAAAATTTTAATGGACTAAATATTTACAAAAAGTCTTCTGTATTAGTTTCCTAGGGTCGTTTGAACAATATGCTTCATCAGCAGAAATTTATTTCTGATTTGAAGACTAGAATTTTAAGATGGAGCTGTCAGCCCATTTGGTTTCTCCCGAGGCCTCTCTCCTAGATTTGCAGATGGTCCCACTCTGGCTACGTGCTCATATGGTCTTTCTTCTGTGCAGAAACACCCCTGGTGTCTCACTTTCTGTTTCCAGATTTCCTCTTCTGTAAGGACAGTTTATAGTGCTCTGTGGAGGGAACTTGAATTTCGATTCACTCTAACTGCCTCATTAACTTAATCATCTCTTTCAAGGCCTTGTCACCAAACACGATCAATATTCTGAGGTGGTTGTGGGACGTAGGGCTTTCACATTAAAATATTAGTTAAATATTAAAGGGACACAATTCAACTCCTAACAACTTCTCTGTGACAAATGCTTTTCTATGCCCTAGAATTGAAGAGAATAATAGTGGAAATAGACCTATAAAATAATAATGACTATAAAAATTATAAATGCTCCACAAAGTAGAGCACACAATGGAGAGAATATTTCCGCCCCCCCTTGGGGGAATCTAAACAGCGCAATCCCTGCAGATGGATGAATGTGAATACACTGAATAGGAAAAGCATCCTGGGTACCAGCATTTGTAAGAGAAAAAAGCACAGTGTGAAAGTGTTCATTTGTGAATGACAGTAGAAACTCTGTGATTAAAAATACAGTGAGCTGAAAGGAAAAGGAGAAAAAAATATATAAACTATAAGCTAAGGTCACAATTTATCCAGAATTTTCCTAAAATAGGAGATTACATATTGCAGAAATAAGAAAATGTCTGTGTAATCACATAACCCTAACGTCCAAAGGAAACCATGCTCCTCATTGGTGTAAAACTGTACAAAATCTTAAGACTTCCAAGCTTGGTTCTCTTCTCTGAATAAAGGAAGAGAACAGTCCTATTGCAGAAGTGCTGTTCTTTTCAAATGCTGGTTCTCCTAGCCTCCTTCAGTGAAAAAAAAAAAAGAAAGAAAAAACATTTATCTTGAAAAATCACTGCCAAGTATCCTTCTCTCTCTAGGCTCTCCCACAGCTATGTTGGGTCCATGTTTAAAGTTCAATTGCTCCCATGTAAGTGGATGGGCTTCCTGCAATCTCCTTCATGACTGCTTCCAACTGTGGCGTGTATGGTAGATACCACGGCTTCAACTCCAGTAGTCTTTTGGTCCAAAGAATAAAGGCCCTACCTTAGGGAGGATAGATAGAGATTTGTTACTAGCCACCAGGGCACCTGATGAGTAGCTAAAGCAGAGCCATTATGCTATAACATATCATACTTGCTTGGCCTCCCTCTGAACATATTTTTTGAAGAAGAGAGAGAAAATCTTACCTGCAATTGAGACTATTATTTGGCATTTTCTGGCATCTCAGGGAAATACATGTCAAAGCCACTATGAGATACAGCTAAACACATGGCTGTCATCTGAAAAAGCACGTAAGTGTTGGACTGCAAGTGGAGAAATGGAACCTCACAATGAATTGGCCTATTCCATGTCAAATAACTGCTGTTGAGAATTATTGGCAATTCATTTGAAATACAGAAAAGTTAGTTCTAATTTTTTGCATAGACCTCCTTATATCTTTTTATATCATGTTATATTCATATAATACATTCATGGTAAAACCCGATTGGCTGTATGAAGAATGCTCAAACTAGAGTTAACATTTTCTCATGTAGTAGAAATGAAAGACAGAAGCAGCACAGATTACTCCTACCTCAACAGGAATTATATAAGGAGATTTATTTGGGTAGTTGCTAATAAATTGTAGTAAACTTGTAGATAATAAGGATCAGACCCATTTTTAATAATATATATATATATATATATATATATATATATATATGAACACAGTACCTTTATTTTGTCTTTATGTGGTGCTGAGGATGGAACCCAGTGTGTCACATATGCTAGGCACTGAGCCACAACCCCAGCCCCAGGATCTGTCCATTTTTTTAGGGTCTATAGAATTGAAGGTAGAATTCAGGAATGTGGCACTAATAACAGAATTAACTGTTCTCCCAGTTTTTTTAAATTAAATTTTCCAGTTCTCAGTTTTTTAATAAATACTCATTTGCAAGAATATTGTCTTTCTAAAATTCTCTCTTGAATGGCCAAACTGCAATGTTGGTGAGTCCACAGTTTTACAAACTATCCAGTCTTTCTGTCTAGTTCTCGATTACATGTTGATGGCTCTGAGCTAAAAATGGAATAGTAACTTATAGATCATCTTGGCATGTAGAAATGCAATACTGTAAATTATAATACTATTTTTAAGACAAATTCTTTCCAGACTTGTCCCTTACCCAATTGTTATGATTGTCAAGTTTCATGAAGAAAACCATATTGCCTAAAAACATTGTGTTTCTTTGCACAGAATTTTTATGTCATCAAGTAATTTAGAAAATGGGTGAAATTTATATTAATTACATTCTTGCCTAAGCACTACAGTTTAAGAAATCATCTTCAAAGAAATGTCAAATAATAACTTTCCATGTATTCATATAACAACATAAGTTTGACTTAAGCAGCACTTGATGTTGGTATAGCTAGTGCATTATGATGAAATGTGAAGTATAATATTAAAAAAAGTGTCTTTCTTCATACCTACCTGATGCAAATTGAAATAAGTCATGAGATAAACACATGAGAAAATCATAAAATATTTGTTTGTACTAATTAGAAACTTTTCCCTTTTAACTGACAAAATTCATCTTGGATTAAATTAAGCAAAATAAATGAGAATTGAGTGGCTTGACAGAACTAAACCATAAAAAAATGAATATGGAGTCAAGTCATCTTCATTTAGTGGGGACATTTGAATGGTTGCAGAATTGATCTTTCACTTCTTATCCTGTCTTCGGTGTATTTTATTATCTTTTTTTTTTTTTTTGTCCTGGTAAACATACCCTTATTCCATATGGGTAACAATGCCACTGAAGTTTGAATTTTGTTTTTTTTTTCAAGTCAACTCATAGAGCCAAAGTAAAGATGGTTTGTCTTCTGCAATTTTAAAATATTAAATTGTAGAAATAGAGTCTGATTGTTTTCGTAGGGCTTTGCTAATCAGTATCACTGTGTTATAGAGTATACCTCAGATAAATTACCTAGAATTTGTAGGGAAAGACAAGAGATCCAAAAGAGCCAGATAAATGTGTTCAATCTTTTGACTTTTAAGCTCTATTTATTTGGGGACTTGAAGTAGTGATTAAACTTTATTGTTAGAATAGTGTATTTGCAATATTTATATCCTTTAAAAAGCAGTCTTTTGCAAAACTAATTGAAAGTTCTCTAAATAGGGCACCTGATTTAGTATAAGTGAATATTTCCGTTCTTGTCTCTGCAGCATCTGGTGCATTATGAAAACACTACATTTTCTTTATGTTTTTAATTGAAGGAATGAATGACCCGCTTGTAGCATATATCTCACCCTTAACATTGATAAAATAATATATTCTTAAAGCAGCCCACTAAGTTTTTTTTTTTAATCTTCATATCCATGGTAAACAGATAGAAGGAAAAAGTCAGAACTAATCTAGGAAGTTAATTTTTTCAGGGTTCCAAGTGAAAGTTGCTTTACTTTCATTTCATGATCCTAGCAGAATTCGCTTCTCAGACAACACAACAGGGGGTCCTATTATATGGACATTTTCCTTTCTGAGAAACACCCTAGGCCTTGGATAATTGGTCATAAGATAAAGATCCACATTATGAATACTACATAAACCTTTTGTGTAATATTTTACAAATTATATTTTCGTACTGTATTCTCTTTCAGCACCCTACAGATGTTTTTCAAAACATTTCCCTCCCCTTATATTTTCAGAGATCTAAAGCATATAAAGGCTTCTCTGTTGGATGTCCACTATACAATTCTCATTTAAAAATATTTTCCCATTCCTTGTTTTGATTTATTTCAAGTCACCTATGTATCAAATGACAAGCCAGTTGGTTGCTGACCTTTTAAAAAATCCCAGAGCTTTAAGAGAACACCATAGGGAACCTGTTCAAAATACTGCTCATTTTATAAAAAGACTGCAACTCTCTTCTCTTGCAAACAAATAGTAAGACTGTGAGCATTTTTACAGAATTGTGTAACTGGAATGCATATTATTTTGTTAATACATATTCTCCATATCCCGTACTACAGTCTTTTACTTTTCTGGGAATGTATTATTCATTTATTTATTTTTATATGACAGACTGGATTAAACAACTGAAAGGATTAAAACAGTGTTATGAACTGATTGACTATACCAATAAAATTCTAAAGCAATAAATCATATCTGAAATTTAAAAAATTGTTTTGTTTAGAAAACAAAATAACTTCCAGAATAGTGAAGTGAGTACTTTATGGATTGCTCTTACACACACACCCCAAAAACTAAAATATAGACACAGCAACTAAATCTAAACATATCAAAAATTGTGAAATCAATGTAACCACAAAACAATATGAAAATTAAAAGCTATGCAACAGAAACAACTAAACTTTGGTAATGCACAATGGTCCATGGCTACTTCTTTGGGGGCACTTTTGTCCCTCTTTCCTGTCCAACACAGTGATGTCTAGTTATGAAAAGCAGACAGGTTCAAAGATATCAGGTGAATGATTTCTTAGAAGCTCCACTAAATGCAGATTCCATAGCCATTATCTTATGCCAACTTCTAGCTTCACATAGAATATTTTTTTCAGGGAGCTGTGGTTAATGGATTAACTGCAGAGCTCAGATCAGCGGCAGGAGTGTGAAGGAACCCTCCTTCAGTGCATCAATGACTTTGGTGCACTAATGAAACAAAGTCACATCACAGCTGCATAAGGCAAGGCTCTGATTTCACTTTGGAAAAACTAAAATCAGAGGAATGACTTGGAATTTAGGAGGAAGTGCTGACTATAGGGAATCTTTATAAGCCCTGACATTCTCACAAATCTTAAAGGCTGAGTATGTGTGCAAGACTATGTGCATACCCAGGAAAAAACCTGCAAAGGAAGATCCTTCTCCACCTGGCTGTACTTGAAGCCTTAACCAAGGCTGCCTTGTAAACTACCTGAACTCTGAAGGCTGGCTTTCTTGCAAAGTAGGAGAGACGTAAGCAAGGCACTTAACAGTCCAATTATTGGCTGATCACTAAATTACACAGATCCAGGCACGACTCCAAGAATGAACCTATAAAGTACAAAGAGAATCCAGAGAATAAATCCAGAAAAAAATCTCTAAAAAGTAAGCAACAATAAATAAAAATAAAACTATAGCTATAAAAAACCAACAGACACAACAACATTTGGGTTTGTCACGTCAAATTTAGAATTGTTTCAAAATACAATATGAAGCATTCCATTTTCAACAACTGATCATGACTGAAATGTTAAAGTTAACTAAAAATTTTGAAGCTTGCAACACACACACACACACACACACACACACACACAATCCTTAAAGGAGCCCTGATATTGGATTTAGTAGGTAAGACTACTCAATCAGCAACAAAAGTCTGAGTAAAATTGCTGTCATGTATAACTAATAGAACAAATAAAGAAAAATGCTAAAGATTATGCTGAAAGAATTAAAGGTTTCACCCTGGGGTTTTATCAAATAGATCTGAAAAGATATTCTCTGGTCACAAAATAACCAGAAGATATTGTACAATTTGTGGGGTTGGAAGAAAAAAAAAAAGAGTTTAAAAAAAAAAAAAAACAGAGCATCAGGGATTCTTAGTGCACCACTGAGGCCACAATTTCCTAAAATTGTGCAAAATTGTTAACATACACATTACAAAGCTCAACAAACTACAAATACAATCAGTTCAAGGAGTCCAACACATAGCTATGTCACAGTTAAGTTGTTATGCATCAAAGACAAAGAGAAAAATCTAGACACCAAGAGAAAAGCGACCTACAACAATCTCAATAGGATTTGCCAATGGCTTCTCTCCAGCAACTGTGGGTCCTGAACATAATAGGATTATATATGAAGTATATTTAAAGAAATACTAGTAAAAAATAATTGTACATGTAGGAAAAAAAAAAAAAAACCTCCTCCAGTCTTCATCTTTGTAAGATAAGCCAGTGGTTCTTAGCCCTGGCTTTCCCTAGAGTTACCTGAGAACTTGGTGGGGTATGGGGTATGCCAGTCCCGGAGACTACAATTCAAATGGTCTGGAATGCAGCCTGATTCCCTGGCAGTGTTAAAGCTCCACAAGTGATTCTGATGCCTAGCCCACACTGAAAACTATTTTTGTAAAATGTGAAGGACATCGTACCAGTCATGTTTTTATTGAAGTTGAAAGAAAAATCCTGAATAAATAAATAAATAAATCCTTCTCCAAACTGAATGACCAATTAAGATATTCTAAAATAAGCAACAATTTAGAGAATTATTGGCAGTAGTTCTGCTTTACAGAAAACACTAACACTAATAGAAGGGTTAAAATGAGAAGATAGAATATGTTAACTCAAATCGTGCCTAATGTTATGAGGCATGGGTGAAGATAGTTACATAGGTAAATATAAAATACATTTTAAATGCATTTTTGTTTATAACTATTTTCTTCTGATTTAAAATGTAACTATATAAAGCAGTAATTATAAAACTGTGTTGATGGACTTGTAAAGTATAAAGATAACTAAAAATAAGAGTACAAAAGAAGTAGGAAAAATGGAAGTATTAGAGAGAATTTTTCTGTACACTCTTGAAATTTAGGACTAGCTAGGTTGTTTTCTGTAAAAATGCTGGCTATAAAACCCAAAACAATGCCTAATAAAATAACCACAAATAAATATTTAAAGAAATTATGGAATTAAAATAACACAATGGAAAATACCCACTTACATGAAAAAAGAGCAGTTATCAAAAATAAAGTTTCACAAATGACAGGAAATGAAAAAAAGGCAAAAATCTCTATCTTATCAGTAACTTTATATGCAAATGAATTAAGCAGGCCAATGACAATGGGAAACCAGAGGTTAAAGGAAAAAGGAAAAATACTTGTATGGGCATTCAAAAGATACCTTTTAAAGTCAAAAAATTTGAAAATGAAATGAGAGGAAATATACCCTCTAAAAGCATGAATAAAAGAGCGCTATTGTAATTATAAGACAAATCAGTAAAAATAATCATTTCAATAAATGATACCAGGAAAATGGACATCAACATATGAAAGAAGGAGTTTCTAACATAAACTGGGATGCACACAAAACTAACTCAAATGGACCACAACTCAGAAGAAAACAGGAATAAATCACAGGATGAATCTGTATGACCTTGATGAGGCAATAGTTTCTCAGATATGATTTTAAACACACAAAAAGAGAAAAGCAAAAAATAGAATGTTGCATTGCATTTGATCAAAGTTAAAAATTTAGAGCTTCGTATAATGCCATCCAGAAATTGAAGAGACTGTTAAAAGAATGGGAGAACATATTTATAAATCATATATCTGACATGAAACTTGTGTCTACTATTAATGTATAACCATTTATCAAAATTCAATAACAAAAATGATCACAGTATTTAAAAATATGTTTTTATGAATAAGATCTATAAATGGCAGATAAGTACAGAAAAACATTGAATATTATTAGTTGTTAGAGAAATGGACATTAAAGTTTGAATCATTAGGATAGCTATAACCTAAAAATTACCTCTTGGACTTGGAAGAAATATTTGCATATTGTGTATCTCACAAAATGTTTCTAACCAAAATGTATAAAGAACATTTATAACTCAGTGCTAGAGACAACTCAATTTTCAAAGGAGAAAAATTCTCAATAGATATGGTTTTCAAAGAAAATATACAAATGACTAATAAGCACATAAACAAAATGCTTAATATGATTAGTCACTAGGGAAATTCAGATCAATATTATAATGAGATATGAATTTACAATCATCAACATTCCTCTAATAAAATATACAAACATTAACAAGTGTTTGGAAGTATGTAAAGAAATGTGAGGGCTGGGATTGTTATTCAGGGGTGAAGCACTTTCCTAGTGTGCGTGAGGCACTGGGTTTGATCCTCAACACCACATAAAAATAAAATAAAGATATTGTGTACACCTATAACTAAAAAATAAATATTAAAAAAAAGAGATATGAATACCCACATACTATTGGCTCTTGGTAACAATGCAAAATGGCAAAGATGGGGGCTGGGGATGTGGCTCAAGCGGTAGAGCACTTGCCTGGCATGCGTGCGGCCTGGGTTCGATCCTCAGCACCACATACAAAGATGTTGTGTCTGCTGAAAACTAAAAAATAAATGTTAAAATTCTCTCTCTCTTTAAAAAAAAATAACGCATTGTGTCCAACTACTTCTAATAAATAAATATTTTAAAAAAGATTAATATATTCTCAAATCTTTAAAAAAAAGAAAAATGGTAAAGATGAACTTTGGAAAGTAATTTCATAATTCCTCAAAATGTTAAACATTGAGTTACAATATGACCCAAGAATCTTATTTCTAAATTTATATACAAGAAAAATTTTTAAAAGACCCCAATATTTATAGCAGCATTCTCCTAATAACCAAAACAATGAAAATAATCCAAATGTTCAGAATGAAAATACATTTTAAAAATGTAGTATATCCATACAATGAGATATTTTTGACAATAGATAAAAATGAAAAAAAAAAACTCACATTCTACAACATAAAAAAATCTTGAAGAGATTATGCAACTGCAAAAAGGACTCTCACATAATCACATATATTGAAATGCCCACAATAGACAACTGCATTGAACTGGAAGTAGGATATTGGTTTCCTTTGGGTAAGGGGTTAGAAAGCATTAGAGAATATGGGGCAACTCTTACTGGGTATGAAATTTGTTTCTGGGATTAAAAAAATGTTCTAAAATTAGATGGTGATGGTGGCATGCTTCTGAAAATATAGTGTCTAAAAACTGTACTGAATATTTTAAATAGTTGTGTTACGTGGTCTAAAAATTATGCCTCAATAAAGTAGTTAAAATAGGACAAAAAGCAAAATGACCACAACGTGGTACTAGCAGGACTTCAAAAATATTATCACATGTTTTCAGGGAATGATACAATTTGCATGTTCCAGCCTTGAAATGTAGAATATATTACCAAAATCATTATTTAAAATACAGCCCCTAATGAGGGTTTCCGTTTTCATGGTTACAGTTACACACAACCATCATTCAAAAATATTAAGAGGTCAAATTTGAGAATCAAACACTACATAAGTAGTATAATAAAACCTGGTGTGGTTATCATTCTTTCTTGAGTGCACTCCTTCTACATACATGCTGCCTGTCTACTGGTCACTGCATATTCCCAGACGATAAAGAAGCACCATTCTACATATATGTTATTCTAATTATTTGTTGAGGGCCACAGACAAGTCAAGATGGCGCCTGTCACTTTGCCAGGAGGATTGGTTTGAGAAGTAAAGCCAGCAAGGCATTAAGATGACAGAGATTCCTTAAGGACTGACTGCTGTGTCTAGATTATGTCAGTTAAGTTAAGCTGTGTGTAATCATTAAGATGATAAGGATTCCTTATTGGTTGACTGCTGTATCTAGTTTATGTTAATTAAGTTAAGCCGTGTGTAATTAGTTGGGTATATATACTTCTCTGTCCCGTAATAAAGCGGCTCCCGCTGTATGAACCTTCACAAGTTGCTTGTCACCACCCCCCCCATTACTTTGCCCAGTCAGACTGCAGCAATTATTTACTAAATTAGTAGTTTGGGACTCTTTTTCCTTTCCTTGGTAATGCTGATGAGATGCAGCACCAATTTCATTTGTTTTTTTCACTTTGAATCTGAAATTTCAGTTTTTACCAGCAGGAGAGTTGTTACTTAAGTAGTAGACACCCTACTACTATTCTCCCTGGCTCCTGAGTTTATAGTCTATGGATAAAGAAAGGTAGACTTTTTTCAGCATTCCTTGGCAATCAGAGCTATATAATAAGGTTTTAGAATCTTAGAAAAAAATCTTTCATTTTCAATCCTCAGACCTTTTTATATATTATTTAAAATTATATGGAACATATTATAAATTGGCTTAAGAAGAATGCAAAAAAAACAAGTTTTCTAGTACCATGTTCCATGAAGCACTATTTGACAAAAATAATATTGAAGCTAAAGAAAAAAAAAGTTCTACATTTAAATGTGTTTGTAGGAAGAAAATGGGTCAAATGAAATTGAAAAACTTTTTATTGCCATGGACTTCCCAAACCATTTAAATGTATTAAAATGAGTTATGTCTCTCAAGGAGGGAAATATAGTAGTTTCCCAAATGTATTTGAAGGTAGAAATAATTCCCATAAACATCAACATTCCTAGATGTTGTAAAACATGCTTTTGGGTATTATGAAAAAAAAAATTCTTGTTTCAGTAAATAGACTCAAGTTTTCTCAATTCTTAAAATCGTAGAGACATTCTTTAAATCCATTATTTTAATTTAATATAAGTACTTTATTTTATTGTATTAATAAGAAAAAATATATTTACATATTTTATATATCAAATTTTAATTGGTAAAATAATACAATAGAAAATTTTTCCTTCATTTTACTCTCTACATGTTCATTCCTACCAATTGATTGCAATAACTAATCATGTTTTTGCCTCATTATTCTATCATTTACTTTCACATTTCTAAAATGCATGATATATACTCGTTCTCCTTTTCTCTGTTGTGGTTTAAATATGATTTGAGGTGTCTCCCAAAATAGTTCACATGGAAGAATATGCAAGAATGTTCAGAGGTGAAATTATTGGATAATGAGAGCCTTAACCTAATTGGTGGATTAGTCCACTGGTATGGGCTAATGTGCATGGTAACTGTAGGCAGGTATGTGTAGCTGGAGAAGGTAGGTCACTGAGGGTATGCCTTTGGGTTTTATATTTTGTCCCTACTAAGCAGAACTCTCTCTGAACTCTCTCCATGTCCTGAGCTGTTTTTCTCCACCATGCCTTTCCACCATGATATTCTACCTCAGCTTGGGTGCAGAGCAATGGAGTCAGTTGACCATGGAATGAGACCTCTAAAACCATGAACCCCAACTAAAATTTTTGTCCTCTAAAATTGTTCTTGATCAGTCTTTTAGCCACAACAGCAAAAAAGCTGTCTAAATAACTCTGCAAATTTAGGTAATTGTATTGACCTCTGTCTCATTGTTGTATTTTTCACTCTCTCTCACAACATTGCCTTCTCCATATTCTTTGATTGTTGTTAGGAATCGTGTGTGGTCAAGGTAATACTCATTGTTTACACTGCTGTGTTTATGAAAATTCCATTAATAGCTGAGTCCCAGATAAGCTATTTTTTTCCCTAGGTGTTTTTCCTTTTGCCTATCTGCACTTCAAGAGTGTACGTGCATTCTATTGAGTTCTCCACATGCTCTTTACCTCTTTATATTCAAAAGTTTCAACCTAAGCTGAAAAACTCTTGTGGAATTAAAACCTCAGTATTCCATATGTTCCTCCTATCTCTCTGTCAATATTCACCACTATTCCTGGAACTGTCAGCTTGGTAAGCATTTGGTCTGCCTTTTAAATCATTATAGGTATCAGTTATACAAAATCCTCCCCACAATGAGTGTGTAAGAACAAAGAATATATTTTCCTTCATAGGTTTTTGTCTGAGACCCCATATTTTCTTTCTTCCTTCGTAGGTTCTTGGCGGGACCCCATAACAAAACAGATAAACAAGGTAATAACATAGGAATTCATTTAATACAAGGTTAATGTGACATGGAGCCTTTATAAGGAAAGAAACCTCTGAACAAACAATTAAACCTCTTATACTATGATAGAGTGGAGAGTCATGGGAAAACATGGCAGGATGTAAGGAGTAATAGTTTAGGGTAGTAAAGTCTGTTAGTTTAGTTTCTTCCTGGCATTCCTTATTTATTTATTTATTATTTATTTATTTATTATTTATTTATTTATTTTTACATGGTGCTCTGGATTGAACCCAGGGCTTCTGGGTTGTGAGGCAACATTCTCCCAACTTCCTGCCATTTTTGAAGAAAAGGATGTTTCTTCCTCCATGTACAGGGAGGACCCCTCTAACATGGGTACTCATCCTTGCTTTAGTGAAGGTCAAAAAATCTTCTTTGCTACCTGTTGAATCAATGAAAACACATTGCTATGTGTTCAATCAATGATAATCTCTATTTTGGGGTAGGAGTAGTTCAGACTGGATACTCTTGACAGGAAGAGAGGCAGGAATAACATTCAGCAAAAAGATTGTCTATGATCAATTTTGGTGATGTTTTTGAAGTTTATATATTTCCAGCTATCCTGCTTCACTTTCACTGTTGTAGACATTCCCATTAAGGATCTGGGCAATCAGAGGTATCAGTGGTGCCAAGTCAAGAAAGAGTGTGAGAGAAAACTCTGAAGCATTGATGTAGAGAATTTCATCCATGTATTACTGAAAGCTAGAAATGAGAAGAGTCCAGTCCAGTGTGGAGGTATTCACCACAACTGCAGCAACTATGAGAAGGGATGGAGTTTCAGAATCCACAGAGTGTGTGGTGGTTTTTCCATGGAAAGAATTTTTCTCTCTATAGTCACCCCCATGCGCACTCAAAGATAATGAAAGTAAGACTAATTTGCTTGCAAAATGAGACAGGTCTTGAGAGATTGTCCTGTTTATTTACCTAAGTGCAGCAGGAATAGTGATTGGTCATAAAACCTCCTTAAGTCTGCTTTGGTAAAACTGTAGAGAGGAACATCAGATTAGATTTCTAAAACCACCTTGAGGCTAGTAAGTCAAGTTGGAAGCTTGTCACCTGGCTATACCTTTAGTGCCAATGGATTTGGCTAAATTCTCCTCTAATATAAGTTCTCAATTTATGCTAAAGTCCCTGAGCCTTACAGAAAGTCCTACCTGAACTGTTATGCTGAGAATCCTATAAACCAAAGATTGGACCAATTTTTTCCAAGAGGGCTCTGTAAGCATTAACATCAGAAAATCAAGTTTAGTTTCTTAAATTAGTCTGCTCACGTCACACTTTATACATTATTTTTAAATATGACATTCAGTCAAAACTTGGTAAATGATTTCAATTATACATTTTTTAACAAGAAAAACATTCTTAAAAAACTTATGTAAATAACTTATTGCCATGGGAATAAGAGTAATTAATAAATACACTTTACGAATTTTGAAGGGGCCAGGAATGGTGAGAAATAAGGGACAGACAAGGAGGGGCTTTCAGGGAAACATATCAAAGGTTTCAAAGGAATAGAATGAAAGACCAAGTGGCCAAAAGAGAAAGGAAGAGGAGACGTAATGGGAAGAAAGAAGTGGATAGAGTGAGCAGGACACAGAGTCAGGCCATCTGGGCTCACAAAGGTTTTAGTCAACTGAACAGTGACTGTGGGAAAATCAGGTTCAAATAGAAGAGGTGACAAGAGTCACATTAAAATTCCTGTCAGGCTCACATATCACTTCCACGTAGACCAACTGCCTACCACACACTTATTTTTTTTAAATCTTTTCAAATATCTTATTAATGAGTTTCAGCCCAGATAAAGGTAAGTATTTCAGCCACTATTGCACTCCTTAACATAAACAAATGAAACACAAACATATATTTATTCCAAGTGATTCAAAATCCAAACCAGTAAGTCTTTTATACTTTAATCATGGACATGGGAACCATCTCCAAAAAGGGTTTCTGATCCATTTCCACAGATTGACAAAAGAAAGGCTTAGACCACCCCTGCACCCTACTCCTGACTATCCCCAACCAAGTCCTCCCTGAAGAGCAGGCACTGGCCAGTAGGTCAGTATGTCCTTAGCCACAAATGGCATGTGCTCTTGTCTGAATGTCTGTGACCTCTCAATGTTGATGTGTTCCATCCTCACCCCCGAGGGAAGGGTATAGAGAGGTGAGAGCTGGGGGTTGATTACATCAGGGCAAAGTAGCTCTCATGGATGGGAAGATAAAAACAACTCTTCTAAAGGGGCCTTTATAAAAACAGCTCAAGGCAACTTGTTTGCCCTTCTGCCATATCAGGACACCGCTAGAAGGAAGCATTTATGACTCAGAAAGCAAACTTACCCAACATCAAGTCTGCACTCACCTTCATTTGAACTTCCCAGCCTTCATAACTCTGAAAAATGATTTCTCTTAATTTCCTAGTTTATAGCAAATAAGAACACTAAATGATCAGGCAATCAGCATAATGGCTCAAGTAAGTTTCTTCTTTAAATTTGAAGACCACTTCATGAGGCTAATCTGTAGAAATATTCCAAATTTTAAAACCAACTCCTTTGTCCTGGAGCTGCAGGAAAATGGAAGGTGGGGGGTGAATCCAAATAGAAGTTCAAACTCAAGGGCTATAGGACACAGCCAATCTGAAGGTGGGGGAACAAGCCATTAGCCTTAACACTTTTCTGCTATCTGTTTAGCATGGATTTTGTTGAGAGTCCCTACACTAGCACATTCATGGGGAAAAATCTGCTATAAGTTCCTCTCTTGCATTACAGTAGTTCTCTATTCTTTTCACTTACAGAAATCCTACTCTATTCACTCTTGCCTTATTGTCTATGGATTTTATTCTTCAAATTTGTGAGTCAAGAAACCCGGAAGAAAATAGTGAATCAGATCATCTAATTTCATCTCAAATTTCAGTTTCAACAGTGTTTTGTTACAGCAGCACCAATGCACTAAGATGGGGTACAACCAAGGGTCCTTAGGACCTCCCAACATGATAGTTGGCTACCTACAGGTGTGTACTAGCAATACCATTTCCCAATAGGCAGAAAGTCAAACCAAACTCTCAGGACACAAAAATCAAATAGGAAAGCAAGAGGAGATGGTGTCAATAACCAAGGGTATTCAATTTCAAGTTCACAATTCACAATCCAATGTTTTCTTCACAAACCATGTTTTGTGGAAGAGAAGCTGAAAACTGATGAAATAAATGATGATTTGCACGTTTAATTTTAAATTGATAGCAGAGGAATAAAGCAATGGAACCTGGTTCAACAAAAGTAGATGACAAAATGCGCCTTAAAATACAGAGATGGCTTTACTGGGGCTTTCGGGTAAAACTGAAATACAAGAAGTAACTGATGAAGAAAGAGGAGGAATCTTTACAGGCAGAAGGGAAGAACTTTAGCAAAAGATCATATGTGAAGAGCTGACTAGAGTGCGATTCAAGGGAGATTGCAGTGCCAGTCAGGGCCAGTGCATGTGGGATCCCACAGTCCTTACCTAGTTATTTTTGCCTTTATTCTAAATCAATGTAGAACCTTAAGGAAAGAGTGGCTGATGCTCAGATGTTTTTGTTTGTTTTAAGATCATTGTTTGCAGAAACCTAAGTATAAGGTCATTCTAGTGGGCCACTGAATGATAATATTTAACTTTACCATGAAATGGAGAGAGATGGAGACAAATTAGAATGACTTTGAATTTAATTGGTAATAGGCTTTATTTTGTTCCTTATCTTCCTCTTGCAGGTAAAGAGAAAACACTTTTAGTGACAACTTTATAATTTATTTTGAAATGGTAAAATTATAAAAACAACTTCTCTCTTCATATGGCAAGAGTCAAAGAGATGGAATAATGCCTAGAGATATTTACTGTTTAAATATAATATAAATCATAAAAGATACTGCAAGTTTTTTTATGTTAGGTTCAAAAAATTACAAATGGCTATAATTTCAAGATGCTGCACTAAAGTATATACTCACACATTATCTTCCATAATTTCTTAGTAATCTGTGGTTTTGACCCAGCTCTGAAAGTTTGATGAGAGCTTGCTACTGCAAAAGCAGTTTTTTAAGATGGCCGTGTGGGAAATCTGAATCATAACAATGCCTATCAAATGGAGGAGGAACAAAACCTATGGAGGTCTTTTTGCAGCACAGAGACCTATGTATGTATTCCACTGTGGATTGGGGCTGGAATCTACCACGTCCCTGACAGAGTGAAAGGCTCTGCTGAGATTTGGGAACCTGAAGGCAGTGAGCTGAATTTGAATTGGTGCTTATTGAATTTGATATGCACAAAAGTTTAACAAGGAAGTAAATACTTAAAACAGTGTTTTAGTGAGTAAGAACAGAAAGGCCATTAACTGGAAAAGAAAAAATAATATCCAGAAATGGAAATAATTCCATATAAAAAGTAAAAATATAAAGAATATAAATTTTAAAAATTAAATAAAAATAAGATATTTAAATGACAGTATTTCCATAAACAGTTAATACTTTCATGTACTGAGGGGAGGAGCATTGAATTATTTATCTTGGTATTACTCAGCTTTAATTCAAATACACTCCAGGAAAACATTAGGAGAAAATATCTGCAAATATGAAGTTGTCTTTGAATAAAAAGCTCTGTGAGAAAAGTAGTAATAGTACAAATTATTAAAAGAGGATTTTCAGACATAAAATAAATAATGTAAATAAAACTGAGATGCTAAAAACAAATCAGATATTTAGAGAGACAATGGAAATATCCAATTAATATACAATGTAATTTTTTCAGTAACAAATGCAGACAAAAATATTTGAAAAGCATAATAGCAAATGCATATCTACAAAACTTTACTCAAAGAATGTAATTTGGATAAATAGCTTCTGAAATCCATATGGAAACAAATAATTAGCAATGTAGGATATGAATTTCATTGGAAGGTAGAAAACATATTTTGTTAGCAGCATACTTTCATGGAAATTTCATTTGTTCTACCAAGACAGGGAAACATGTTCATAGAACTTAAATGGAAGTTCAATAAAATCAATAATTAAACATTGTGTTTGTGCCTGTAGTACTTACTTGACTTCATCTATGAAAAGCATTTTGTAAGCAAACACTGCATTTGCTTAATAAGTAAACTCAGTGTTCATGCAGCTGAAAATATGATGAGAAATTATACCTCTAATGTAAGATGTGAAGGTATAACACAGGAAAGAGCACCGAAAGAGATTAATAGGTGTTTACTGGGTGTTACAAGATCTAGCCATTCTTCATTATATCCTTATGTAATTTGGGCAAAATGCTTAACATGATGGATAAATACATAAATAGATGAGTTAGATAAGATAGATATAGGTACATCTCCAACTTGGATGATTATGACTGGATTTATATATGCATATGCATTTATAGATTTTAAAAAATTCACCAGCTGTTCTTAAATTCAACAATTTCTGAAGTTACTTAAGGCCTGAAAGAAAGCTAAACTTAAGACCCAATTTGGTCTTCTTTCTACTAAGCCCTTCTACCTGCAGAATTTGATGGGATTTCTGTTTTTCTTTTTATATTATTGTAGTTTGTGTACTTAGATTACAGTAGTCTAACACATGTTCCAACAGTGATAAAATCCAGGTGAATTTTGATTATGAAATTTGGCATTCCATCAATATTCTAACACCATTATTTCTCTGTATTCATTGTGTAAGTGCAATATGTGTTTGGAAAACAAACAAGAATTATGATCAAGAAGTCCCTACACCAGGGTTTCTGAAGCAGTGTTAGTTGAGGGAAGATATTGTGAAGTAGAGTTTCCATAAGATGAGAAACCAAATCTTTCGACTATAGGAGACACCATAAGGAATGCAGAGTCAGAATAGAGCTTGTCTATGGCAGGATTTGTTGTTTAATGAATCTATAAGCATATCAAATTGTTGACATTTAGTCAAGAATAGTAAACAAAATCAGTCTTCTATCAAAATGAACTGAGAAAAGAATCACCAGGTTTCTGAAACAACATTCCTAAAAGTAATGTGCTTTAAAGAAAAACTTATTTCTTTTAATATGAAAGGCCATAGTAAGTGCCAATTATTGTCAATAAAAATAAATAACTGATCTTAGAAGTAACATTGTATTTAATGAATGTGAAAAGTAAATGGCACACACAGATATCCTCAGGCATACACTTAAGTTTGCCATCAATGAAGATGGAACTGAGTTTCACCATGATTTCATCTACAACACCGACAGTTAATAAGAAGACATGCTCAGATATAAAAAGGGAAAGTGGCACAAGGTATATAAAATTAGGTAAAGATGCATTACCTGCTTAGTTCTTATTTATTGTGCTGAATTAAACACTTTAAGATAAATGTTATAAAAGTGCTTTAATGTCTTTTAAAATATGTCGGAACACTTTAATTTCTAATCATAAAATAATATTTTGCTTTGAACTAGGCCTCTTCCCACAGAATTTAAATAATCCAACATAATAAAGAATAGATTTTTGTTATTCTTAGGCTAAGGAGGGGAAGATTTATGCATCTCATGGCATAATATTTAACCCTCACTGAAAAGCTCTTTCTTTTATGGTGAAGAAACTCGAACTGAAAGAAACTTAAAAACTATACCACTTTTTCCAATATAGACAACAATATACATTCTTTTCAGGTGATTATGAAACATTTTCAAAAATGGACAATAAAAAAATAATAAAAATGGATAAAACAAAAAATATGTTTCAAGAGTTGCCCAATAATTGAAATAATAATAAGGAATATTATTCTCTAAACTCAGTAAAATTTCATTAGAAATCAATACAGAATATACTAAAAAGATACAAATGTTTGGAATTTCCTATAACTGTTAAAGAAACCCATGAGATAAGAATAAATCTTGATAAAATTTAATATACCTAGAATTAAATAAAAGCATAAAATCAAAAATAATGGGGCATATCAATAGTGTGGCATATATCAATGCATATGCTCCAGACTTAGAGGGAAATCTGAAATGTCATAAAGCAGAAGTTAAAACTTGAGCATTCTACTATGTTGGCCAATGATTGACATTCTGTCTTCTGAATCCAGTTGTACCCCACCTTCAGAAAAATTATTGAATTGGCCAAATTTTAACCAACGAAAAGGAAACTTTAAACATCTGTACTAAATAAAAATAAGAAGTAGACATATAATTCTACCACTATATTTAAAACAAGTTGGTTATATTATTAAAAAATACTTTACAATTGAAAACATTAATCTCAACACACTTCATATTTCCTTATTTAGATATCATCTACTTATGCTTAATAAATAATACATTTAACATTCTGTTTATTTTTAGAACTGATATTCTGTTCTTATTTTCTGTTTTTTTTTTAACCACAAATTTTACTGGTATCATCATCCTATCTAGAAAAAAGAACCACCTTGCTGTTCTTTATTCCGAAGTTGTTTTGGTTTGAGTGTGTCTATTTTTCATAACTTCAAGACGTTTTAAATTTGGTTCCAGGTTTTAACACATCACCTAGTTGTCATTGGAAAGTTTATGGAGTGTATTATATTGCATTAGCCAGAGATTATTACTGAACTCTCAAAAGGTAGCCGTGAACATTTATAATACATATAACTAAGATTTGAAAAAAATATGCCTTATAGTAACTTGTCCACATTTACTGACTTCTTAAAATACAAGAAGAAATAGAAGCCATATATTAAACACCTCTACTTAACTCAGAAGTATAGAGGTGTACTCTCATATATTGTAGGAAGGTCTTCCCGAGGACCTATCAAGAGGAAAAATGTTGATCTGTTCCCCAGGGTATTATTCCTCGTAGCCTTTGAGATGTAGAACTGTCCATAGCTACTTGAAATTTCTTATACTTCAAATTATCCTACAATTGCTATTTGTTTTAACATCTTACTTTAAACTGATCAACTTCCTTAACTTTTTCATGTCTGATGAAAGCACCTAGAATTTTACATATTGGAAAAAGGAATCACTCTTTCTGAGACTCTTTAGTTTGATGATTTTGCACCTCATTTCTTCCACAGCAATAGGCACAATGCCTAGAGAATACACAATCATCAAATACTGTTAATAGAATGCATTTGCAAATGAGGAAATGCAGAATGCATTAGCAGTATTTCAAAGCAATTAATTGAGAAAACAAAACCACCAAAGCAAGGCCATTATGTAATCACCTTGCCATTCAGAGTTGATTTCTATTGAGAAATGACATCAGATCCCTGGTAAGGAAATGAAAATAGAGAAAGAGGTATGGATTGATAAACTGTCATCATATTACATTGTAATTTTGTTTAATAATGGGATGTCTCAGTAACCCTCATTAAAAATTAAAATCACTGGGTAAGTGTTGAATAGTGTTGCCTGCATCAATGACAGGGGACCATAGAGGAAATTATCAGTTAGTTGATATTGTAATTGGGAAAGGAAAAATCTTCTAAAATGTCATTTGGGATGCCATACACAGTGAGATTGGTAGATAATATTCTCTGAATAAGAAAAATGCAATTAAGTTATGCTAAGCCTTCAGTAGATCAAAGGAGTTTCTAATGTGAGACCAACATGGGCACTGAAGACAAATAACTCAAACCCAGAGAAAGTCAAGAGCCTGGAGCACATGGGTTAGCATTGAATACAAAGCCTCTTCCTCACAATCTAGTTTTCTAATTCACTATAATTCATTAGCTGAAAGTTTTCTTTTTTAAAATTATAAATTAAAAATAATTGGAAAAAAATATAGTTGTACAAATGTCACTTGAATTTAAAAAGAACAGTTTTTCCCCAAACCAGAATGGAATTTTGTAAATAACAGTGTTTTCACTGGCATTATTGATCCATCTAGTGTCAAAGTCAGCACGATGCCAATTTGCTTCTGAAACCACTTAGCAACATTCTCCAGCTTATATATTCAATTTCCACACATCTTTCTTATTATTAGCTCAATTAGATACTGCAGAACATCACCCACCATTAGGTCCTGTCTACACATTGTCTCCATTGTCAATGATGCATTTGTGAATATAGATGAGAATCTAGCCATAGATTGTCTTCCTTTAGCAAACTATGTGTTCTAGCAAACTTCTGTGTTTTTCAAGTTGACGTCAGAAAAGACTTACATAACAGCACACCAAAACCTTCCGGGTTATAATCCAAGAATTACAAACTAGTAATGGGTTTCACAGAGCAGAAAATAAAGCATGAAGAAAAAAAAAATAGTTCAGAAAGAATTAATACTTTCTTCTTAAACATTCATTATCATTAACTATTCCTCTTTGCATTAAAAATAATTCAATAGAATGCCAATATGATGTTTTCAATATTTTATTACTCTTTCCTTTTCTCTGATTTTTTCTCCCTTTGAAGATAAAAGAGCTATTTTAATTAGGATGCATTGGGAATAAATTCAGAATTAGCATATGTTGGTGTCCAATAAATGCAGCTTTAATTATAACCTTTTCCTGTTTGTTTCAAAGATTCAGGAGAAAAATACATCAGAGGCAAAACAAATATTTCTTTATATATTATGTTTAATGATATACTGCGTGGAACTTCATTTTGATGTGTGTATGTCTATGTTTTAATTTCAAAAGCTTGATTATTCTTCTAGAGGGGGGAAACCAAATAATATATAGAAGTCATTTAATTGCTTTACGTGGATTGCTCTGCCTGAACATTTACAGGATTTCTCTAGAAAAATATTCTCTCCTTTAAAAAGTTCCTGGAGTCAGACTGTCTATGTTCCATAAACACTCCATGGAAACAGACAAAACCAGAAACAGCAAGGTGATCGAGGGGGCTCATAAACTTAAATGTACAATGATGTCAATAAATCCACATTTTACCCTATAGTCGTACTAACCAGCCATGGATTTGTGTTTCCAACTGCTCATGAATTGGGTGACTGGAACTCAGGATGTGTCTTGACATGGGGACAATAGCAGGTATGGTTTCCAGGTTTGTTCATTGATCAACTAGTTAACAAAAATGCCATATAATTGCAAATAAAATTGGAGGAAAAGGAAACAAACACAGTCCTAATAAAAGATTTTTAAAAACTTTATAATGAAAGCAAGGAAGTTTAGTAGATACAAATAAGCAGATGAATTCAGTCTGTGGAAGATTCTTAAGAGGATGTATGTGTTCTTTCAGGCCTTCACAAATCGATGATACAATGTAAGAATTAATTTAACTTTAAAATCTCTAGCTTTATTTAGATCTACCTTGAAAATAGTCATAAGCCTTGTTTTACATGAGTTGCCTGAGAGAGAATCCATGTTCTAAACCAGTGTTCTGTTTACTATGTGGTATTACCAGTGTCTTCATCACTGTAATGAAATATCTGTGATACCTGGATTTTGAGAGAAAAAGTTTATTGAATTCATAGTCGTAGAAGTTTCAGTCCAAGATGGGACAGATTCTCGCTTTGGGTCTCTGTCAAGGACACTGGATGGTAATGACAGGCAGAGAGTTGTGGAGCAAATTGCGGACCTCAGGGCCAGGATGCAAAGAGAGAAAGTAGGGTCTGGAGTCCCACAGTCCTCAGGGACACGTGCCCAACTACCTAATGCCTTCCTTCAATACACCTCCCACTCCATAGCACCTTACAGTAATGCCATCCCAGGGACAAACTTTACCAGGTGGACTCTTGGTCCAAGGTACAACAACATACAAGAATGGTGTATTAAGAATTATAATGTAGGGGCTGGGGATGTGGCTCAGCGGTAGCGTGCTCGCCTGGCATGCGTGCAGCCCGGGTTCGATCCTCAGCACCACATACCAACAAAGATGTTGTGTCCGCCGATAACTAGAAAATAAATATTAAAAAATTCTCTCTCTCTCTCTCCCCTCTCTCATTCTCTCTTTAAAAAAAAAAAAGAATTATAATGTAAAAATAAATACATTTTTAAAAAGTAAATTTTAAAAAAAGAAAACATGGATTCTTACGTGGTAAAAAAAAAAAAAAGGAAGAGATTATGAGCATGAGTCTGACCTAAATCAGGAAAAAAAATAATTTTAATCAAGCTCTTGAACCTTTATAAAGCAATTTTCTTAAATTTTTCATGAGCCAGAGCTATATAAGCACCAAGTAAAACAAATAAAACATATAACAAAATCCATATAGAGCTTTTCCATAATCCAATGATGCATATGACAGATTAAAAGTAATAGAAAAATTTATTTTGGAAAGAACCATGGTCAAAAAGGAAAGACTTGTTCTAAACATGTTCACTTTTTAAATAAATGTAAATCAGATTTGCCTCTCCTGTGTGGTGACCCAGTGAAGAAAAATCATTCTTTGAATGTAAAATATGGAGGATAAATCAGAATGTGTTCTAAGGCATTAGCACAGGGGCAGTGTTTTAAACATTTAAATCTGAAATTCCATGAAAAAATATCATATGCTCTTAGTAAGTTTGTATATGGGCATGACCTGGAGGTATTGGGTAACACCTTGAGGAAGGAATTATAGGCAAAATTAACCTCATAATTGGAAAAAAAAAAACTAGGTAACATACTTTCAAAATATGTGTGTCAGTGCAGGTTGGGAGCTCTCACAATAGAAAAGTTTTGAAGAAATGCCCTGGAGATTATATTTTCTTACTAATAGAGCACTTCTAAAATTTAATAATTTATTCTAACATTAATATCAAACACCATCACAAGACAACCACTTGCAAAGGCTAGCTAGTGAGAGAGAGAGAGAGGAGAGAGAGAGAGAGAGAGAGAGAGAGAGAGAGAGAGAGAGAGAGATGCTTTATTCCTTTATTTTCTTTTATTGATTTGAAGGTTTTCTGACTCCAAATTATCTAAATTAATTAGAAGCAAAAAACTGAATAGAGGTAACTCATGTGGGGCAAGATCCAGTACTAGCACATGGACATTTCCAATTCCCTTATTAACATTAGAGTTTATATGGGTAATTAGGTCTTGTATGCAAGATCTACAAACTGAAAATATTTGTCCTCTGGATAATTTTATTCTTATGTAAGAGTCTTTAGAGACCATCATTATAGGATTTATCCCTGATCCATATGATTTTTTTTTTAATCATTTGAGAGCAGGTTGTAGGATTTTAGATGAGTTCACAGCAGAGAGCTTGGCTCTATGCATCCAATCACAGGGTAGGAGCTCTCATTAGAGAAAAGTCTTGAAGAAGTGCCCTGGGAAAGGGCAGCTGTCATTTTGTTATGACTAAATTTGGTGTCATCTCTCTCTGCCTTTCTACACCAGAGAACCCCTCAAACATGCAGGAAAGCAGCTACAGATGTCTGTGACAGCAGCCACCAGCGAGGAAGCATGTTGCAGAATATGGGGAAGAATGGTGGATGGTAGCAATTTTTATTATTTACACCATACACTCTGCTTTTAGCAGGTTAGATAAGCATTGTCATTATGTAACAATAAGTTGTTGATTGTTTCCTCTAAAACATACTTGAGGGAAAATGCAAACCTAGTAGTTTCTGGTTTTGAAACCCTAAAAGTAGTACTTCGTATTATAACAGTGATGTGTAAATTGTGGATTTCTTAAAAGGCAGAAAAAGACAAATTATTACTGTTATATTGATTTTGTCCTCCCACAAAACCATTTGAAATCTACTGCAACTGTGTCACTACATTTTACATCTTCAATGCTTGCCTTTGCAAGCAGTTGTGTTGTGACGGTGCTTGGATATTACTGTTAGAATGAATTATTAAATTTTAAAAGTGTTCTGTTAGTAATAAAATATATTCTCCATATATTAAATGGTATTTTTAATGAGATATACCTTCTATTTTGTCTCTGGTAGACAAGTAAATGCTTTCAACTAATTTTCCATTTTCAGTTAATAAGGTCAACATATTACTTTCTTCTGTACAAGAAAAAATAAATAAATACTGAATATTATTGGAAAACATGATATTTCTCCAAGTTTACTGGGGTTGATTTCTCAAAACATTAGTAAGACCATTTTGAGAATGGAATGTTTTCCTGAAAAATAGATTTGCCTTTTTAAAATTTAAAATTTCCAAGAGAATGTGACATCTCCCTTAGAAATGGTTGTTAATTAACTTACATATAGCATGAATGAACCCTCCTCTCTTCTTTTTTGCAGATTTTTTCCAGGAAATTCAAATTGCCTGGGTAACAGCAATTAAGAAGAAAATCTTGGTTTGTGCCTGTAAACCTACACAACTTAGGAGGCTGAGAAAGGAGTATCGTAAGTTCCAGGCCAGCCTCATTAACTTGGTGAGACCCTATCACAAAAAGATTTTTTTTTTTTAAAAAAAGGAATGGAGATGTAGTTCAGTGGTGGAATTCATCTAGACTCATCCCTGGTACCATAAAAAAAAAAAATTGTCTCCAGATATCAATAATTATAACTCTGATATAGAATGCTATGAATGTTTCTTGGCCTGTTTACTTCCTAAACTGATCAGAATACCCTAGGCTGTCAGACACAGCACATGAATACTGAAATAACAAAGCCTCATCGTTCAGAGAATATTTGTCAGTGAAATTGCAGTCTGGCTGGACTTTTTTAGGGATGAGAGGAACTGATTGGAGCTTTGGGCAGGACATTTAAAGGCCATGCCTCGAAGTCACATGCCTGACATAGCTTTGAAAGTTTTCATTTGCTATGGGTCAGACAAGTATCTCTACCTGGGAAAATTGGAAATACATCTTTCTTCTATAAAAGCACTAGAAACTGCCATGTTGAAGTAGAGAAGAAGGTGGTTGCTGCCATATCTAGAAGGACAAATTTACTTGGTGAGTAGAAAGCAGCTTCATTGCTCAATGTCTGCACAGAAGATATGATGATCTTGATAATGAACGTTAAAAAATTTTTAAATAAATGCTTTTCGTTACAATCCAGATAAGGTTAAATGTGTCTTCCAAATGTTCATGTGCTGAAATTTATCCCTCCTCCATTGTGAGTTATGAAGAATGTGGACACCTAATATGACCATGGAGTTTAAATGTGGGGGCTTTTTGTGCAGTGATTAGGATTAGATGAGGTCCTCAGAGGAGGGCCCCATACTTGAATGCTGGTGGCTCTATAAAAGTGAAGAGAGGCCAGAAGGCTTATATTCAATCCTCCTGTATTTCTTGCCATGTGATCTCATGCCTCGACCCCTTCTGCAGGAAACCTGTCACCAGAGGCAGGATCTCCAGAACCATGAGCCAAAATGAATCTCTTGCATGGAAAACAGCCCCAGTCTGTAGTATTATGCTACTAGCAGCAGAGAATGGAACAAGACACTATCCAAAGTACACCACTTGTTCTGCTAATTAAATGCTATTCACTAAAAAGTAAATGTGGTCATGCACCAAAAAGGAGTAAAATTCATATCAGTTTACTAAACATTGAAATAGCAAAAATTTACTACCACTTTATAATGCTCCTTGTTCCTCTGTTTTGGCTATTTTGTCCTAAGAATGAAAAAAAAATAGAGCTGATATTACATCATATTCAATACTCTTTTCATGTTCTAATATTTATGAAAAATCTATCTACTATTATTACCAAAATTAAAAAAGAATCACGAATATATTCTGCACTCTGTGTTACCTCTGGTCTCTAAATTGGAAATACTGTTATAAAAGTTTTGTGTAGTTTACACTACATAATATTGCAAAATAAATACTAGTACTTTCTTCAGTGCAATAATAGAAGTGTGTTTTAGTGTATCTTAGTTGAAGACCATGTTAGAATGGTCTAAATTATTTAATAATTTTTAAGATTTTAAAATATTCCAAATTGCTCTCACAATGACTTTAAAGAAAATAAAGAGCTTTAAGAGAAATTTTGTAGAGGTTAAACAACAGTGTTTCCATTTTCAGTATGAAATATTCCAGGTAGTCTCATTAACATGCTTTTTCAAAGGTAATAATGTTGCAAAGATTAAACTATATATACTTCTACAGATCTCTGAGCAATATAAAAAAGTAATGATGTTCAGAGTGTAAGTTATACATTAAAAAAACACTATAATATTTAGGTACCCTTTGCTAGTGATAAAGGAGTAGTTGGAGTAATTGCGGTAAAGCTGGTACACAGAACATGTGCTCACTCTCCTGAATGGCCTGATAGCAACTCAAAGTCACCATCACTACCTTCAAATGCCTGAAACATGAATTTCTACAATCCGCTCATGTACCCGGCTCCAGTTTAGAGTGTGCCAATGAGGAAAGCATGTGAGATGCAGAAAACAAAGGAGGTAGATGCTGTTGTTCTTTATACACATCTTCAGCCCGAGACTGACAAATAAGAAATTTGGAGCATCTTCCAAACCATCTCTTAAGATCACCTTTTTCATCCATATGGAATACTTATAGTTGCTGGAAGATTCTTGGAGGAATTCAAAAATTCTAGAAATTTCAAGGCAAACTTTGACAACCACTTTGTTCAGTGTATCATGAACCCATCATCAGAAGTCAGCAAACTGATCTTAGTGATTTCTAATACCAGATTCTTTTTCTTCAAATCCACTTATTTTTGAAAAGTAGTTTAAGCCTCTAAATCAACATTTATGAATTGTTTCTTCAGTTTCTTTGCCCATTTATTGATTGGGTTATTTGGTTTTCTGTTGCTAATGTTGTTGAGTTCTGTGTATGTACTGATGAATAATGCCCTGAAGTACAGATGTCAAAGGTTCTCTCTCATTCTGTAGGCTCTGTTTTTACATTCTTGATTGTTTTCTTTGCTGTGAAAAAAACCATTTAGTTTTATACCATCCAATTTATTGATTCTTGAATTAATTCTTGAGAAAATTGGTTCCTAAGCTTATGTGATGGACAGTTGGGCCTAAATTTTATTCTATTAGGTTCAGGGTAACAGTAAGTGTTGACGAGGATGTGGGGAAAAAGTTAAACTCATACATTGCAGTGGGACTGCAAATTGGTGCAACCATTAAGGAAAGCAATATGGAAATTCCTGAGAAAACTTGGAATGGAACCACTATTTGACCCAGTTATCCAACTTCTTGGTATAAACCCACAGGACTTAAAATAATACAGTGATGCAGCCACATCAATGTTTACAGCAGCTCAATTCACAATAGATAAACTATGAAACCAACCTAGGTTCCCTTCAACAGATGAATGGGTAAAAAAAATGTGAAAATATTATAATATATATATATATATATATATATATATATATATATATATATATGCCATATCACTCAGGAATATTACTCAGCCATAAAGAAGAATGAAATTTTGGCATTTGCCAGTAAATGGATGGAACTGGCCACTATCATGCTAAGTGAAATAAGCCAAACAAACAAACAAACAACAACAACAACAAAAACAGAAGCCAAATATTCTCTGTGATATGTAGATTCTTATGGTTTTAGCCAGTTTATGTGTGGCTGTGACTAAAAGATCTGACCAGAACACTTCTAAGGAAAGAAAAGTTTATTTAAATGCTTGTGATTTCAGAGTTCTCAGTCCATAGACACCTGTTTCTATTCCTTGGGGATCCAGGTGAGGCAGGATATGATGGTGGAGGAATGTGGTGGAGGGAAACAGTTCAGAAAACAGGGAGAGCTCCACTGACCAGGTACAAAATATATATCCCACATCCCCGCCCCCAATGCTCCACCTCCTCCAGCCACAAGCCACTTGCCTTCTGTTACTACTCAATTAATCCCATCAGGAGATGCATTATTTGATTATATTAAGGCCCTTGTAGCTCAATCATTTTTCCATCGAACTTCTTGCATTGTCCCACCTGTGAGATTTTCAGGGATACCTCACATCCAAACCACAATACTGACACAATGAGGGTGGAGGGAAGAACAGAAGTTCATTGGATTGGACAAAAGGGAATGAAGTGAAGAGAGGGGAGATGGGGGTAGGAAAGACTGTAGAATGAATTGGGCATAACTTCTCTCCTTAGATATGAATACCCAACCAGTGACACTCCGCATCATGTACAGCCACAAAATGGGATCCTAATTAGAACAAGTTACACTCCATATTTGTATAATATGTCAAAAAAATCTCTACTGCATGTATGCTTAAAGAGGACAAATTAACAAAAGATGAAAAATTGATGAACTATTCAATACTTATAGCCAGAATATTCAGTGGAAGTGGAATTTACAAAATACACCCACTTGCTCACTCCAGGTATGCAAGGCTGGTTCAACATATGGGACTCAATAAATGTAATCCATCACTTGAATATAATTAAGGAAAAGTATCACATGATTAAGTCAACAGATGCAGAAAAAGCATTGGACAACATTCAGCTAAGTGAAATAAGCCAACCCTCCCCCCCAAAAAAAATACCTTCATGTTCAAGACACTAGAAAGAGACAGTAGAAACATACCTGAACACTGTAAAAGCTATATTTGCCAAAGCCAAGGCCAACATCATTTAAAATGGAGAAAAACTGAAAACATTTCCTCCAATACTTTAACAAGATGGGAGTGCCCTCTTTCTCCACTTGCATTCAACATAGTCCTGGAAACCCAGCAGGAGCAATCAGACACATGAAATAAATCAAATGATACAAATAGCAACAAAAGAGCTGACAACATGATTCTATATTTAGAAGATGCATAAAACTTCACCAGAAAGCTTCCAGAACTCATAAATGAATTCATCAAAGTAGCAGGATTAAAAAATTAACACCCATTAAATCAATTGCATTCCTATATACCAATGATGGATCAGCTGAAAGAGAAATCAAGAAAATTATCCCATTCACAATTGGCTCAAAATAAATTAATAAATAAAACACTTGGGTAACAGTCTATCAAAATACATGTAGGCCCTCTACGATGAAAATTACAGAATGCTAAAGAAGGAAATTGAAGACAAACTTAGAAGATGGGAAAATCTCCCAAGTTCTTTGATAGGTAGAATTAATATTGTCAAAATGGCTATACTACCAAAAGCACTATGTAATTTTAATGCAATTCTTGTTAAAAATTCTAATGACATTCTTTGTAAAAATAAAAAATCACTCATAAAATCAATTTAAAAGACCCAGAATAACCAAAGTAATCCTTAGCAAGAAAAGTGATGCAGAAGCATCACAATACAAGACCTTAAATTATACTACAGAACTATAGTAACAAAAACAACATGGTACTGGCACCAAAACAGGCATGAAGACCAAGGGTACAAAACAATAAATAAAGCCACATAAATACAGTTATCTTACACTAGACAAAGGCACCAGAAATATACATCAGAGAAAAATAGCCTCTTCAACAAACAGTGCAAGGAAAACTGGAAATCCATATGTACTCAAATGAAATTAAATATCTATCTATCATGCTGCACAGAACTCAAATCCAAGTGGTTCAAGGACTCAGATGTTAGACTATGAACTCTGCACCTACTAGTAGAAAAATTAGGCCCAACTCTCCACAATTGCAGCTTAGAAACCAACTTCTTCAACAAGATTCCTGAAGTGCAAGAATTAAAATTTTAAAAACTCAAAATGCACCCACTCAATTCCTGAGAGCACAACAAAGCTGCATAATCAATGACTCAGAAGCCTTTATCCCACCTATTTCTGCTTTGCCATGGTCTCTTCCTCACCACACAAGTAGGGATTCTTGGGGGAATCCCCTATGTCTTGCTGATGGAGGAGGCCTGATACAGGCTTGGTTTCCCAACTTCCCAGCATTGCCTGAATATAAATGGCACCAGCATTATGGTTTCATGTGGATATTACCTGCTGTCAGTTTAGTACCACAACCATAGCCTTTCAGTAATTTCAGTTATTGTTATCAGTATCCCAAACCAAAACCCATAGCAACTGCTCCACCAGCAGCTGCTATTAGACATGGAGGCAAATTTAAAATTTTCTGTTATTTTCCTCCGATCCTCAGGAAACCACCAGCCTGTCTGGCACTGCAGACTTAGAGTGAAACTGGAAACCATGCAAAAAATATTCAAAAAATTAATTGACTTCAATGCTCATAGCAGCTCAAATCAAATGAGCTCAGCTATGGAATCAATCTAGGTGTCCTTCAATAGATGAATGGATAAATAAAATATGGTACATATATACAATGGAATATTACTCAGCCTTTAAAAAGAATGAAATTATGGCATTTGCCAGTAAATGAATAGAACTGGAAACTATCATACTAAGTGCAATAAGCCAATTCCCAAAAAACAAAGTATGAATGTTCTCTCTCCTATATGATGCTGACTCACAATAGGCAGGGAGAAGGGAGGAGTGTAGGTTCACTGGATAGGACAGCGGGGAATGTGGGTAGGGAGGAGAGAGGGGCATGAGAAAGAGCAGAATGAATTGGACATAATTCTCCTATGCTTAATGAATTAAAGTCCAATCAAAGGCCACATCACATGCCACCAAAAAAAAAATGAGAAGTTATATTCCATGTGTGTATGATATGTCAAAATACATTCTACTGTCATGGATAACTAAAAAGAACAAATAAACAAAATCCCCTTTAATGGCTTCCAGGAAAGATTCTAAAATCTACTGCCTTTAGTGAATTGAGCTGGAATCAGCTTCATTTATCTCCACTCTCACAATCTCTCAAAACAGTATACTAATATGTATTGAACCTTTATGCCTGAAATACACGGAGAATCTTTCGTTTCCCTTAGTACAACCTTACCTAGTCATGAAACTTGTGACAGAAGCTCAAACATGGGACATCACATCAGATAAAATGCATGACTTTACTCATAGTTCTAAGTATATATCAAAATTCCCAAAGGGGAGTATTAAACATTCTATTTTATTTATCTTCAATTTTAATCGCCTATCTTAAAATAATTATTATATGAAAGTCAATTAACAGTATATACACTGAAATAGCACCACAAAATAAAAACACAGAAAAATAGCCTATGACTTGTTATGTACATCTGACTTTGAGATATGCATTGAAGATTGTATTTGAAGATACACAAGTTTTACGAGGATTGCTTGTTCTATGCATTTAACTCGTGCACAATTTCTTAGCCATTTTTATGTTACATCATTATGTCTTGAAAATGTTGAGAATTTCTAAAGATTTTAACAGTTTTGCCTATAGTTAAAGAGCGTGTTTCCTGGGAAGCGCAGTGCTTCTTCGGATGGCCAGGGCTGCAGCAGACACAGGGCAGAACAGCTCAGCCACCTCTCCCTGAGGGAGAAATAGAAGAGTGGAGCGTGCATATAAATTTCTAGCTCTTTGGGGCTGTTTCCTGAGGGAGCAGTTTCTCTCTGGTCCATGGAGGATGATAATGGGAACTAATAAGTGACCACAAGGAAGAAAAAGGACCTTGAGTGTCATGCTGCTGCTTCAGAAGACCCGTGAAATAGATAACAGTAAACAAGGGGCCAAGATATTATGATATCCTGAATATATAAAAGGGAAAAAATTAAAACAGGCCAATCTCTGTACCTAACGAGTCCATGTAAGACAAGCCCAACAAAGAAAAGTGTTGAGAAGTCCCATGAATCTCTAGCCAGGCTGATTGTTGGAAGTTTCCCCTGTGTGAAGTGAAGTGAACCAGAAAAACTAGAAATGGTGGTTTCTTCTCCCTCCTCCTCACAAAGTCACAAGTAAGTAAAGGGGAAAAAAGAACAGAATAAATCTCCCTAAACTGACTCTAAGAGATATGTATGGCTTATTTTACAAAAAAAAAAAAATTAAAATTAGTTACAAAAATGCTTGGTGAGCTGGAGAAAATGATGAACAAAATGAGAATTTCAACAAAGGTGTAGAAAATATTTAAAAACAAAAAAATTAGACCTGAAAAATGCAATCACATTTCTGAAGATTCATTAGAGTGTCTTAGGAGCAGACTTGATCAAGAAGGAGAAATAATTTGAAAACTGAAAGACAGATTGTTTGAAATTGCCCAGTTAGAAAAGCTAAAAGGGAGAAAGAATAGAAGACTTAGAAAACAAAAGGTCGAGGGGGAACAATATGTGCACTGTGGAAGCTTAAGATGAGAAAAGACAAATAGAGAGCATAGGGGACCAACAAGTTGCAAACTTGGGAAAGGAAATGAGCATTCAGATTAAAGAAGAGCAGATGATTTCAAATAAGTTGAACTGAGACTCTGTAGAGATAGATAAGAACTTTACAGATAAAAGTCAAAGACAAAAGAAGAATTTGGAAGCAGGAATAGAAAACCAACTTTTCATATATATAAAGGAACCCCTATAAGTCTCTCAGAAAATTTCTCAGCAAGTACCTCATAGATCACAAGGAAGTGGGATAATCCCTGTACCAAAAAAAAAAAAAAAATCCTGTCTCCCATGAGTACTATATCCATCAAAACTGTCTTTAAAAATGGAGTGATAAAGACGTCTCCAGAAAAGCACAATGTTAGAGTGTTCATATAACGTGCCAAGGGAACATTCAAGTCGAAACTCAAAATGCCAAATAGTAGTACACAAGCAAATCTAAGTAGAAAACTTCCTGGTAAGTGTAGATATACAGTCAAATATAGATCACCATTATACTGAAACAGCAGTATACAAATCACTCCTAATTATGGTATAGAACTTCAAACACAAGAGTATAAACAACTACACTATAAAATATGTTCATGGCAACACAACATAGAAATATATAATTTGTGACATCAATCGCATAAACTGCGTGTGTAGGAGGAAGAAGTGAAAATGTAGAATTCTGCACGTAATTGAATTTAAGTTGTTATCAGCTTGAAATAAATTGTCATAAATATAAGATGGAAACAATTTAGCAACAGTGCAAAAAGCTACTGAGAGATCAGGCATCAATTGAGCATTGAATTAAACAAGGCAAAGACAGTTAAAGCAGAAGGATTGGAGATAAATTGAAATTTCATCATCAAAGTATAAATGGAATATTTTAAAATAGACACATAAAGAGTAAAAATTTCTTAAGTTAGCTATAAGAAAGATAAAAACCCTCATAACCTCATGGTTAATATATAGTACTTTAAACCTTTGTTTTTGCTCAATTGTTTGTTGAAAATTCTCGAATTATTTTGGAAAGATCATGGTAGAGAGTACCATAAATATCAAATTGATACAACAAGGAAAACCTCAATATGACAAAACATAAAAAGTAAAAAAAAATTAATAAGGATAAGATCAAGTTCCAAAATATAACTCATGCCCTACATACATGACAGAAAGGAGAAATAATTTTGCTGAAGTATATATCTAGAGGAAATGAGGGTGCTGCCTTGTTTAATTAATATAATTGTGAAATAAATGCATGTCTTTTGGTAAAATAAAGGCGTGGATATACAAATAGACATAAGGAGAAATAAGCAAAAATTACTAAATTTGATTTTTCTTATATTTTTAAAGATAAGGGTAGTAAATTTGATTATTGTCTCCTTTGCTAAGGAGATTGAGTTATGAGATTTTTAAGTCATACTCGCAATGTTAGATAGCCTGTGTTCTGCACCAATATTCAATAAAAATAGGAAATAGTTTTCTAATCTGGGGTTTTAGGAAGGTGATTGGACTCAGTGGAAAGAAATCTTGATGGTATATCAGATGTTGTAGGTTCCAGTCATGATATCTTATAAAGCACCTTCATGATCTTGGGACATCAACCCACTGAACTGTGTTAAAATTATTTGGATATCATTTCATTTCCTTTAGTGAGAAAATAAGATCATCTTCACAGTCATTTCTGATTTTATGATTTTGTGAACAAAATGATGTAAGGATAAGGGTGCCTATAAGAAAATCCTTGTGCTATCCAAACAGCACTAGAGAGAGGACTGTCAGTTACAGCATTTATTCCTCCACAATTTCTCCTGAGAATTGTTTGATTGGTAACAGGATGATCTTAGAGTAATAAAACAGCTCTCTTTCCTAAGTATTGTTCAGTTATGATAACTTAAATGAATTAACCAGCTTTGGAAAGGTCACTTTTCCAATAAATGGCAAATAAAAAAAGGTTAATAAAATGATTCAGAGACATTTATTGTTACTTACAGGGGTTATTCTGTCTGACATCTATATGTGCATAATTATAGCCAAGCTCTAAAATCATACAAAAAGCTTTTTCCTTTTTTTCCTAGTCAGCAGAGCAAAGATGATATCTAACTGCTGCATTTTCACATATTTGAAAGCACGCTCTCTCCTCATATGTCCAACTGCCCTGGTTGGAAACTGCTGCAGCTGCTGCTAGATTATTAGTTTCTTTCTTTCTTTCTTTCTTTCTTTCTTTCTTTCTTTCTTTCTTTCTTTCTTTCTTTCGAGATGTTTAATGGGTAGAGAGAACAAAAAATATAGAGTGATTTTCACATTTGGGGTCTGGGGTTTGGAGTGGGTTTACTGAAATAGAAACCTATTTTGATTAGTGAAAAGAAACAAACAGCATTGTGATTCTTATCTGGGCTAGTACAGGGATAGAAAATTTAGAATGCAATTGGGAGAACACACAAAAAATAATATTAACCTTTTTTTTTTTCTGCTACCACCTGGGTATTAGCATTAGGGGTTTGGTCAGGCATGTGAACTGTAGAGGATAGATTTCCACTGTAATCCTGAAGAGTGCTTTAGCATTAAAGTTGAGGAGACTCCTTCCTTAGATGGTTTACTGTGCTCAGGAAATAAATAAATCAATCAATAAATATTGTTACATTCTGGCTTATATTAAACTGAATGTATTTAGAATTTTGATGTTTTTAAACACCTGAATTAGTATAAAAGTTTAGACTGTAGATTTTTCACAAGGGAATCTTATTAGGTAAATCCTCATCTTTGGGAATCTACAATTTAAGGTATATATATATATATATATATATATATATGGGATTCAAAGAAAGAACTCAAAGGCAGATGGTAGAACAAAGTTAGTGCCCACCTGTTCTGAGTCATTCTTTGGTCACCCCATTGAGCTACCATGTAGTCAGAAGAGGTGGCCACAGAGGAACTGAAATGAGAGAGAGTGAGAGATTTCAAATCTACTGATGCAGTGGGTGGGGCCAGACACAGGCAGGACCTGCTCTAAGATGTTCTTACTGAACACTGTGCTAGACTGGTAGGTAAAGAAATGAAAAGCCAGTGGTTGTTTTTGTTGCATCGGAGGAGGGTATACAGTCTAGGCTGAACAGAATCAGATGTAACACCAGCATGACTCTGAAATATGGGTGGGGTCATTTGACTGAAATTCGGAAGACCATGTCTGGACTAAAATAGTAAATTTAACTGTGAATCTCAAAGTCTATGCTAATTAGTCAATATAATATTGATAATTCTCATTTATACATGAAAAGTAATAAAACTTACATCTCAGCAGTTATCTAGATTTTTTTTTTTACACTTCCCAAAGGGGTAGTAGGAAAGGCTCTAAAGAGACATAAGTGAAACAGAAAGAGAAAGTTTATGCACAATGGAGATAATTTCAAGATTGTGGAGTGAAGGAGCAACATGATTTTAACTCCAAGAATATGCCTCTGAAAAAAATATATGTGCCAAAAAATTTGGGTTAATTCTGGTGTCTCAGAAAGAAGGTCTGCATGAAAGAATATCATACACTACGTGGTCCAAGTTTTCTCTCTTTCTCATTTTTTTATTTTGTTTTTCAAGCAACAGAAAATTGGTAGAAAAGAAATACATTATTATTAAATGACAGTTTGAGGGTGGATATGGGGATATTCTTAGATACCATGGGAAGAGTTTAATTTGAGTATGAGGAAAATAAACAGCCATAAGGGCAACTGTTTGTGCTGAGGAAAATAGCCCACCCTTCCTATAGGCAATAAAGAATAAAAACTAGACAAAAGCAAAGCTCAATATAGGGAAGGTGACTTTATGTCATCACACAATGGGAGTGATTGAATTAGCACATTCACTCAATATGAAGAGAACTTAGAAGAGAAATAGCACAAAGAGAAAAGGAGGAAGATTATAAAAAGAACACAACCTCAAATCTGTATGAATATGCAATTATTGAATAAGGTGATAACATTAGTACAATTGAATCACATAGGAAAACATTAAGACAATAAATAGCACACAAGTAATTTTAAAGCATTTTGAGATAGAATTTACAAATGCAGTACTGTTGTCTATGTTAGGGAATCAATGAATGGAAGAGATGTATTCAAAGGTAAAAATCCATGTGAAATTCCAGGGTATAACAAAAATAATTCTATGTAGATATATGAACATTCTGAATTCCAGAATACAGAGAAATATGCACATTAATTTGTTTTTATTTTTAATTTTAAGGATAAAAATGACAGTAGAGTCCCTTTTGACATAATTATAAAGCCATGTAATACATCTTGTTCTAATTAGTCCCCAATAACCCTCCTACCCCTCCTCTCTCCCCACTCCTTGATCCCTTCCAACTCTTCTGCTCATCTTTCTGCCATTTACCCATAGTTTTTTTTTTTTTAATTAATTCTTGTGGACGTACATGATGGTGAGTTTCACTGTGATACACCCACATAACAATGCTATGTCAGGTTCATTCCACTGTCTTTCCTTATGCCATTTCTCTTCCTTGCTTTCATTCCCCTTTGTCTACTCCACTGATCTTCTATTCTTTTTTTAATCCCATCTTCTTATACATTAATTCCAAACAGCAGAGAAAACATTCAATCTTTGGCTTTTGGGAGTGGCTTATTTCACTTATGGTAGTCTCCCAATCCATCCTTTTACAGGCAAATGTAATAAATCATTCTTCTTTATGTTAATTCTCCATTGGCATATATAACATTTGTTGGAGAGAGAGGCTTGACAATGCATCATCAGCTCACCAGATGCATGAACCAGAAACCCATCTTTGGTGCTCCAACCTAGCAACTGAAATCTCAGTTTAAGAACCAGATATTCTTGAGCAGAGACCAGCCGTCCTGCCACACTCTCTCTGCATTCCTGATACCTGCAATGATGAGAAAAAAATGTTTCCCATTGTATTACAATAAGTTTTACATTTTTTTAGTGCAGCTCTATGGTTTTCATGATTATATAGCAAATACATATTTGAACAATGTATTTAATCACAATGCCATTTTAAATATAAGAGCATCAGACAGATGTTCTCAAGTATTTCCTTTAAAAGAAAGAAACACAACATCTATTAATAATTCTAAATAAAACTACTATCCAACAAGATTGAATTAGAGTTTTTAAAAATGGAGAAATAGTGGTAATGCTCTTGTTGAGGAGCATTGGATTTATTTAAAAATAATGATGCTATTAAAAATTTGCTGATAGATGTAAAGCAGAATATACATTATATCACTTAGATGCTATTAAAATAATAAAATTATTGACCAAAAATCACAGAGCAGAGGAGATTTGTGAATGAAGTAATGAATGATATTATTATTTTTCTTGATAGAGTCAAAACGCAGAACTTACAAGAATGAACTTTGGTGCTTTTTAAAAGTTCTTAACTGTGGTGAGCTCTGTCAGAAGGGGCATCCTGTAGTTAGTAGACATTTATTTCAATATAAATAATTCTTCCCTTTTAAATTTTACCTTTTTCAAAGAAATTTTAGCAAATATAAATTGAATACTTAGTATTCAAAATAATATCGATAGCCTGATTCCATTTTCAGAAGTATCTTTTATATATATATATATATACATATTGAATATTATCTATAGCCATGTGGCAATACAAGAGCCATAAGTCACATGTGGTGAAGTAAATTTAAAATAAAATTAATGAAATTAATAAAATTAGAAGTGAAGTCTTTCTTAGCCTTACTAGCCACGTTTTAAGTTCTCAGTAAACATAGATGGCTAGTGGCTAGTGTATTGGAAGGAAAGATACAGGGTTAAGTCCATATTCTGTTAATGATGGTCAATTATGTTGAAATTTGGGGCATTTTACATTTTATGTCTGTATTTTTTTACTTTGTATACTTTTCTTTTTTTTTTTTTTAGTTTTGTTGTATCACTTTTCAACAAAAACAAAGAAGAAACTACAATGTTTTCTTTTTAAATAGCACATGATAGTGGAATTTCTGGGGACTATTGGCCAAATTATATTCTTATTTTCTGCACTGTGTGTATGTGTGAATACTTAACAACAAATATATTAGCATATATAACTACAATGCACCAATAAAGTGTGTGGAAAAAATAATTTTTTAAATTTTTTTCCACAAAGCTAGAGAAAAAACATGCAGGCAAATAATAAAATATTAACACAGTTTACTTCTGAATGACAGAGATAGAGAAGATTAATATTTGTATTTTATACTTTTTTCATTTTAAACATTTTAAAAATAAAAATATTATAATAAAATAAATTAACATTAAAAATAGAAAGATGTATAGAAACTCTCTGTAATTCTCCTCACTTTTGCTGTTATCCTAAACTTGATTTTTTTTTAAAGTCCATTAAAAGTTGCAATGGAAAAAAAATATTCTCAATCATGGGTATAATCTTTGAAAAACTGGAAATGAGAAAGATCATGCTGTATATGGAAATTTTCAAGTCATTAGTGCATTTGTTCAATCAAGTGAAATTAGATAAAATTAAGATTAAAGAGTTTGACACAAGTTTCCAAAGAACCCTCTGAAATTGCTAAACTATATGGATATTATCTTAAGTATTAGGAGAAAAAAAAAGTGAAACGTAATGACCAGGATTCTTTCACTGGAGAAGTTGGGTGAAAGATAGAGCAGAGAATACTGTGTGGATTTATCCTGGTTCAAGAGACCTGGTTCAGTATGAGTTCAGTAGTAATACCATTTTGGTGACTGGTTTTACCAAATTAGCCCAAGTTTGGTGCAGCACTGATTATGAGTGGCATCGAAAGGCCACTGAGGTCACATCAGAAATGAGAGAGACTCCTTGTAGTTTTATAAGAATTCACTATGACCTATGAATACAAAGCAATTTGTTGTACTTTTATGTCGACGATAAATTTTACCTCTAGATTGTCTAATCCAGAGTAGGACAAAATACATCAAATCATATAAATATTAGTGTCTTTTTGTTCTTTATGTTTTTTAAGTACTGTGGTAAAATGTAGATAATCAATTATTTATTTAAAATACTGCAAAGCATTAGAATTTGGATTCTTTTGGCTCTCAGATTGATCCAATTTTCCTCAGTAGATTTCAAATTCTCTTGAAGTATAGGAAGAATAAGATTAATTTTGTTTCGAAGGCATCAGCATATTTCCCACCAACCACTCCTCACCTTGTGATCTGTGACTTTCACGATAATGATTACTGATGATCAGTGATACTTCCCAATTAAGTGCTCCTTTCTCTTTGATACAGTCTGGCTACTAGTTTATCTTTGTACAGTAGATTCCCTCTCTGAAAGGGACCTCCGGGCCCTTTAGTTAAGCCTGTGCAGGTATTTTTCTATTGATTTTCCTCATACTGATGATGATTTTGATGATGAGGACGACAATGATGATTATTGTACGTTTTGCCTGGTAAAGGACAGGCTACTTGGGACAATACGATAGTTCCTACAGAAGTGGTTGTGCCCAATTGCACTCCTGTGAGCATATGCACAAACCTTGTCAGCAGTGTTATTTCTGAATATCTTATAGGAGCAATATTGCTGTGAGTGCCTTTGTATTTCTTTCTGGTAGATTAGAACCACTGGCCATAATGTGTATGCTTGAATCAAGCACTTTATTTTAGTACATTGAGTAATAACACCAATAAAGATTATAACCATAATAGCAACTCCAGACAAGATAGTTTTGTTTTTAAGAGTGAGAGATAGAGAGAAAGAGAGAGAATTTTAATATATATATTTTAGTTTTCGGCGGACACAACATCTTTGTTGGTATGTGGTGCTGAGGATCGAACCTGGGCCCGCACGCATGCCAGGCGAGCACTTGAGCCACATTCCCAGCCCCAGACAAGATAGTTTTAATGACATAGAAGTGTGGCAACTCTCAAATTTCCCTTTACCAGCAATTAAAATACATTTGGGAAACAGAATCATGACAAGTAAAGTTAGTTTTGCAGTTCTGAGATAGAGTTTGTTTTATTTTATTTAACTATTGATTTCCAACACCAGCATGATAAAATGCTTTTTTGATATTCAATCTGTGTGCTGTCATGCACCCTTATTTTTTAATAATTGATACATGAAAAAAATTCAACTTTTATTTTTGTGTTATATTAAACACACATATAAAGCATCAGACTAGGATACCTGTTTAAACCTAATGATCTAATGTTATAAATGTTTAAAGATAGTGAGAATGAATATTGATTCTTAGAACTCAGCCAATCTCTGAAGAGTATTGTTACTAAGAAACAGTATACTAAAATCATACATATTTCTCTTTAACTTAAAATCTACTCAGAGTACTAAATAAAGGTCAATGTTGAAGAATGACTTGAAATTAAATACTTAAGATTTCATTTATCTTCCTTCTTTTTATTATTTGCCATAAAAGTCAACCTGCCATTACTCCAAAAAAAAGCAAGAAAGATGAAATCATAAAGGTTCATAACTGGGAAATACAGATTTTCTTTATGTCTATTGAAAAATATAAAATCTTACCTTATTGTCTGAAAATGCTCAGTTCTGCATTTAGAGTCATTGTGCTCTCAATTTCAATCCAACACATGGTAATAGTGCTGAGCATGAAGAACCTTCCAGAGACCTTTGGAACAGTCCCTAAGGTTTCCCATATGCCAGTCTGTTCCTTCTATAATGAGGGAGAAAAGAAAATTATATATTCATCCATAAAGTCAAATATATCTGAATGCAAATTCTACCTTTCCTGTGACATTGCTGTGCAATCTTTGATGAAATCTTTGATCTGTATTAGTTTGCCTCTTTTTTCTCTTAAAACAAATGTTTTGAGGCTGGGCACAGTGGGTTAGTCAAGTAATCACAGCTTCTTGGGAGATTGAGGCAGGAGGATCAAGAATTCAAAACTAGCCTCAGCAAAAGCAAGGCGCTAAGCAACTAAGTGAGACTCTGTCTCTAAATAAAATACAAAATAGAGCTGAGGATTAGGCTTAGTGGTCAAGTGCCACTGAGTTCAAACTCTGGTCCCCACTAAATAAATAAATAAATAAATAAATAAATAAATAAATAAATGTTTTGAATTCATTTATTTGCATTTTATTCAACTGCCAATAATTAAAATTAGAATATTTTATTATAAATTTACATATTTGCATCTATATATTTATTACTTTATTAAGCAATTTATTCATTAAGCAAAGAATGAGGTTTATACATTACTTGGAATTTTCTCAACATTATTAATAGTTCAAGACACGCTCCATCCATGCATTAACTCCGACCCAATGACAGTTATTGCCAAAATAATTGTGTTGAGAAAGATTGTAAGGACACAGTATATTTCAGGTTCAGCAGGAGAGAATAGGATGAATAATTAGTGATGGCAAGAGTCCAGTAGAACTATGCATTTGCAAGACAAACCAGAAATCATAGTCTTAACGTATTTCATACTGAAAGCCTTTGATTTCTTTTTGATATCACTAGGTTTAGTATAATACAATAAAGAAAAGCAAAAATAGATTTGAAAGCAGAAGGCTTGGATGCAAGGGACAGTACGTTCTTAGTAGACTGGAGATTTTGGACATATTTTGTTTCTTCTTTTTCCCTTTTCTGTAAACTCTAAAATTATAGCGGAAATACTTACCTGCAACACTGCTAAAAGACATAACAAACAAAATTTATGTGAAAACACTATGTTCATTATAAAATTTTCATCTAACATTACATATTCATCATCGTGTGCACCATATTTAGACAATGCATTTAGATTTTATATGGGATATAAATTGAGTTGAAATTTTTTATCCAAATGTCAAATACAAGCTGCTTCAGTGGGTTGTGAAGTTCTGCATTAGTTCTTAAAGATCACTTCTTGTGTAACTCTTTTTGTACTTTAATTAATTTAATGCATTAGAGTGAATGAAAAAAATAAACCCTGGTTCTGCACTAGAATCATGGTGATCATGAACTCAGACACTACTGGATGGATGAGCCCTGTATGTGCCTGTGTATGCTTTCATTCTCTTTTGAATGCCATTCACAATGTAATTAGTGGTTTTTTTCTTGACTCTTTTTATGGAATATCAGAAGTATTTTATTTCCTATCATTTTTAGATAATTGATTTTCAAGCTCTTTAACTTAATTATGAAGGGAACCAAATTTATTTGCTACATTAAAATCTGTGTCCAAAATATCCAAATTCATATAATAAGAATGCGTTTTAATTCTCTTCATTAAAAATAGAGATTTAAATGGAATTATGCTGTCCTGATACTTATAACGAATGCCTAAATCTAGATTTTCTCCTCTTACAAGTATATTTTTTCCAGTAGAATTTAGGGTCTCTTCTTCTCCTTCTCCTTTCTCTTCCTCTTCATCCTCCCCCTCTTCCTACTCTTCCCCCTCTTGCTCCTGCTTCCTCCTTCTCCACCTCTTCCTTCCTTTTCACTCTGGTTCCAATTAATTAACAAGCAATAACTTTTACTTCCTAAATATCTCTTTAATGCATTCATTTATTTCCATAATTAGTACCAGTGACTTCCTTCCTAAATTAGAACTATTTGTTTTTCCCTAAGCCTAATACATAAACTCTTAAATAGGTAGTCAACATACCTTCTGTCCACTTTCCTAATCTATTTTCTGCAAAAAGTCAGATTAATCTTTCACAGAAATCAGATATAACCTTGACACCATTCTCCATTGAAAATGGCATTTTCTGATCCCTACTTATTTTTTATGAGCATCAAATTCCATATTTTTTCCCTTTCCTTTCTTTGTTTCTTCTTTTTCCCTTTTCTGTAATCTCTAAAATTATAGCGGAAATACTTACCTGCAACACTGTTAAAAGATATAACAAACAAAATTTATGTGAAAATACTTCCAGTCTTCTTGGAAGTCCTCATCCTCCTCTCTTTGACTGTGGTAGCTTTGCTTATGGAATCACCTCAATCAATTTAGCATAATTTATTATTGTTTTTAATTTAGCATAATTTATATTATTGTTTTTCTTTCCTCTTCATCAACTCAAATTCTCAGGGCAGTCATATATTCTCTCAGGGAAATATTTAAAGGATTTAATTAATTTCTCAGATCCTCAATGTAAGCTCTCATAGAAACATTATCTTCTGGTACTTTTCAATGTTGACTATTTGCATTAATATGTGAAAGTACACTATCAATACTTAGCCCTACTTTAGGATGCATAGTTAAAGAAGGATGAATTTTTCAATATTTGTACATTATTTGATCCATAGAGTGCAATCAAAGCCTAAAACTGTAAATTATTATGTGGTAAGCCCTTGCTCTTCATCATGCCTGTATTATTTAAACAACAAACATAAAAACTGAATACTAGTATTATTCTTATTTAACCAGAGAAATGAAAGAAGTGCTCTATATATGTAATAAGAATTGTAATGCATTCTGCTGTCATATATATATTTTTTTTTAAAAAAAGTGGAGATCTAGGGCCAATGAGAAGGTAAGTAAATTGCAGAGGCCACCCCAAGCAATAAGTGGAAGCATTGTCTTTTGAATTAAAACTCTGAAGAAGTCTGAGTCAGGAAATCTGCTAAGATCCTTTATGTTACGCTGCTCACAGAGTAGACAGTTACTAAACATGGACTGAATTAATTGTTGCTCTAATTTTCAGGATGATCATGAACCCTGATGACATAAATGTATGCTGCTACTCAGATGTTCAAAAATTTTAATTTGGCATAATTTAATCAATATATAGTTAAGGTGAACTTATCTAGTCTCTATATCTAGGCTCATATATGGTTTTAAACTTTTGTCAAAATCCATTTAGTGGCTCTTTACATGATATAGCATACACAAACACAGAGATTATAATTGTGTTTGTATAAGTTATGTCAAAAGTTATGCAGTTCCTGTATATTGGCTAAAACCTTCAAGCAAATATTTGAAAGTTTTCTTACATATTGAATAATATTCAAATGTTTAATAAAGGATTTTGGTGGTGTTTTCTCAGCGTCTTATTCAGACAGAATTTTAACTTGATAATTCATTCATTGATTAATGAAAGGTAGATAAGGCTTTGTTCTGTTTAACCTGTTATTTCAAGGTATCTTTCTTCACACAGAGCACACCTACTATGTTACAAGTCCTAGGCTTAGCATTAAGGATTAAACCACAAATAAATAAATGCTCTACTTTCTCTGTGTTGCATTCTTTGAGAGAAACAGAAAGGTAACAATGCAGTTTGGTAAGTGTGTAAAACCAAGAGGGGTAAATAAATTATTCATGGAAAGCTTTAGGACAGCCCCTTGATTACGGAAAAGAAGGATTATTTGTTTCTTTTTGTATAACTGTGGAGTCCAAGGAACTTCTGGACTTCCAAGAGTTATTCTGACAGGTTGTATGAGACGTGCTTGGTTAAATGCTGGGTGAGAAGAGAGTGAAAAATGAGTTGGGCTGTTGTCATGTTAAAAGGTTTCAGCATTTTCCTGGTCTTTATGGCATAAGAACATGTAGTTGAAGCATGACAAAATCAATTGTTCCTTTAATAAAATTATCTTTGAAAAGAAGACAGATAAGGAGGAGGAAGGGTATTCTAACAGGAGCAGCAGAGAGAAAGAATGATATTTTGGTAAACCAGGAAGTGTGAGATGTGTGTGAAGACTCTTGTGTTACCTCTGCAAAGGAATGGAGGAAAGGAGGACATATGATAATTTGCTGAAAATGGGTGATAAGTGAAGGGAGGAAGCTTTTAAAGCAGATACTGAATTTAGGTTATCCAGAGAAGAGGCATGAAATATTTTTCTCAGTTTTATTGTCTTATGGAAACTACCTTGGACTTTGTACATAATATACTCCTCATTTGGGGAGATTTAGATATGTTGTCTCCTAAAAATGATTCAAATAAAAAATGCAAAGTAAATAAAACAGTAAAACTTCAGGCTCAGAAGAGCTCCATTTTACAGATAAGGACATTGAACAATGAAAGAAGTAGTAGTTTTTGAGGGTTACAAAGCTAACAAATGGCCCAAATTGCAGATGACTTCAGATCTAATTCTTTCTGTGAAAATCTACCACAGTTGATTTTCTGTGTGAGGAATGAAATGCATCACTTAAGAAAATGATTTTAGAGCTGGGGATATAGCTCAGTTGGTAGAGTGCTTGCCTTGCATGTATAAGGTCCTGGGTTTGACCCCCGGCACACACACAAAAAAATTTAGAAAATTAAAATAGGGAAAACTATTAGCCAATATTTTTTAAAGTATCACATTAAAGAAAAAGAGGGAAGACTAAGGTCCCAAGAAATACATAAGGGAGTCATCAAGGACTCTTATGAGAGTCAGGGAATCATGAATAGCCACTTTTATTTTATTTTATTTTTTTAAAGAGAGAGATTTTTTAATATTTTTAAATATTTTTAATATTTATTTTTTAGTTTTTGGTGGACACAGCATCTTTATATTTTATTTTTATGTGGTGCTGAGGATCGAACCCACCGCCCTGCACATGCCAGGCGTGCTCGAAACCGCTTGAATCACATCCCCAGCCCCAACCACATTTTTATCTTTTTTTTTTTCTTTTGGTACCAAGGATTGAACTCAGGGATACTTAACCACTGAGCCACTGAGCCAAATCCTGAGTTCCCCCAATTGGTTTCCCATGCCACTGGGATTATAGGTGTGCACCAAGGCACCTGGCATGAAGAGCCAATCTTAATTGAAAGTGAAGGAAAAAATTCACAGAATGTGTGAGGACAGGCAGGCTGTTTGTGCTTAGCTGTTTTTTTAAAACACAGAATTTTGTGGGTTTTCTTTTTTTTTTTTTTTTTTACTATCACTTCTTTCCAGATATATGAGGTTCAATTGAAATTCAGCATTGTAATCTTTTGGTCAATTAAAATGATTTAAAAGTAGAATCAAAATGCAACAAAAGCCATTAAGTAGCACTAATTTATCAGTTCATGCTGGCTGTAGTCTTTTGGTCACCTCTATTATAAGGATTCCCTGTTTGTATAATGTTTATTCCAAATCTCTACCTGTTCTTATTTTATTTTCCCTAGGCTTCAAGTTTCTTTCTTACTATGTATGAGAAGACTCTAGACATACCTTCCCTAGAAACTTAATGTTCAAAACCTAACTCATCATCACCTTTTTCAAAACATAATTATTCTAGGTTCTTTCTTTTTTTTTTTAATTGGTCGTTCATAACATTACATAGTTCTTAATACATCATATTACACGGTTTGATTCAAGTGGATTATGAACTCCCGCTTTTACCCAGTATACAGATTGCTGTATCACATCAGTTACCCTTCCATTGATTGACATATTGCCTTTCTAGTGTCTGATGTATTCTCAAGTAAGTAAAAGTATCATTCAAACACAATAGAACAGAAAAGAGCTTTAGGAACCTCAGAGGGACAGGGACTCCTTCCAGTGTCTCACCCCACAAAGAGCATTGCTGTGAAAAGTCTTGTTCATTTCCCAGCCTAAATTGCACTGAAGTCTGTTCTGTTTCCCATTTCTCCTCTGCCAAGTGATCCAGTCACTTATTTGAGGCGGTGACATTGTTGTCTTACTTTTATCACAACCTTAAATCTCTTATCCCATTGCAGAAAGTATTTATTGCTTGCTTAAAAATAATAATGGAAATTTTCATTTCTATGCTAGGCATAGAAGATATTTACCAGTGTTCTGTAGTACATTTGCTTGTATTTTTCCATGATGCACAAATACCTATATGCCACAGTCCCAGATGGTTTTCCAAGCTGCCTCTTGCACTACTTTGCTATACTCTTAGTTCATGTAATTTTTGCCTTCATTCTGGCATTCATTATCCTTATTCATCCCTTTTTCAGAACATCTCTGATTTTGGCATATCAGTGTTTCTCTTATCCATGTAAGAAATACCTATGCATCCTATAAAACCCAATTGGTGATTAATTTTCTTTCATATGCTTTTGAAGACTATTAATTTGAGCACGAGTTTGTGTGCCTTTTCACTTTCCATTGTAAATCTCTTTTGGGATCCCATTATTTCATTTAGAATGAGAAGTAGCTGATAGCACAGATCATGGAAAAATAATGGGATTCCACTCACAACCCCAGTACATATTAACTAGGTAATGTTGGGTAAGTTTGGAATCTTTTGATCTCATATTGCTCATCTATAAAAATTAATGGTAAATCACTGGTGCTAAACTCATAAACCCTTAATTTTATTGAAGCAATTCGGATAAATTCTCATTATTTCAAAGAAGGGATTTCTTTTTGTCATTTTTACGAGTATTACTAGTATTATCTTTTTGTTGCTAGTACCTAATATAATCTCTGTTAATAATAATGTAACTTTTTAAATTGTTTGTGGTGTGCCACTCTTCCAAGTGGTTTGTAATATCGACACTCTTCCTCACACCTATGTGTGAATTATGTTCTATCAGCACTTCAGCTGCATAGGTAAGGAAGCTGAAGCATTGGGACACTTAAGTTTTAGATGATTTAAACCCAGACATTCTAACTTCAGGATTCTTGTAAATAGTCAACATAATGTAGTGCCTCAAAAGGGAATACAATGTGTGGTCATGAATGAATTAATCAAGAGAGGTTTGAAAAGGAGCAGAATTCATTATACCTAAACTGATTACCCACTCTATAATTTTCTTGTTAAAGATGCTGACTCTGTATAGAAGCAACAACTACAATAAATATGTGCTGCATGAATCTTGTCAGATTAGGTACTCGACTTGGATCACAGAATATAGATCCTTTAGAACCACTTGATGTGAAGGGGATAGTGTGACATTCTAATATCTACAGACAGAGTTTGGCTGAATGCATTGTGTGCACAGAGGTGCCTTCTAAGGAAGAAGAATCATAAAATGTGAGAAATTTTGCCCCCCCTTCAGAAAATTTAATTATATCTTTCCAAAAATTAAAACTTTTTGGAAATTGTTATGTTTAGACAGGCAGTGCCCACAAAAAAAGCTTATGTGTGAGACAATGCAAGAAAATTTAGTGGTGAAATGATGAGACTATGAGAGCATTAACCTCATCAGTGCATTAATCCACTGATATGAATCAACTGGGTGGTAAATGAAGGCGGTAGGATGGGGCTGAAGGAGGCGGTCCTGGAGGTGTGCCTTTCAGGTACATATTCTGTCCTTGTTGAGTGGAGTCTCTCTCTCTCTCTCTCTCTCTCTCTCTCTCTCTCTCTCTCTCTCTGCTTCCTGGTGCCATGTCCCCAGCTGCTTTCCTCTGCTACATTTTTTTGCCATGATATTCTTCTCCACCTCAGGCACCAAGGAATAGAGTTGGATACCTATGGACTGAGACCACTGAACCTGTGAGCCCCAAATTAACTTTCCTCCTCTAATCATTCTTGTCATGTAATTTTGTTCATGGCAGAGAAAAAGCTGACTAAAACAGAATTGATTAACATTTGCCCATCTAAAATTTAAAATGAATGGCACTAGAGCAAATTATGCTAAGCGAAGTTAGCCAATCCCTAAAAAACAAATGCTGAATGTCTTCTCTGATATAAGGGAGGTGACTCAAAACAGAGTAGGAAGGAAGAGCATGAGAAGAAAATTACCAGGAAACAAGGGAAAGAGGAGGGAGGGAAAGGGAGGGAGAAGGGGAATTGCAAGGACGAAGGAAGGAGACCCTCATGGATTCACAAAATACGTACAGGATGGTGTGAGGGGGAAGGGAAGGGAAAAAAAAGAAAGAGAGAGAGATAAGTGTCACAGTAGAATGGGTAGAGAATAGTGATGGGAGGGGAGGGGAGGGGGATAGGAAGGGCAGCAGAATACAACAGACACTAGGATTGCTGTTTGTATACACATGGATGTATAACCAATGTGATCCTGCAATCTGTACACGTGGAAAAATGAGAATTTATACCCTGTTTGAAACAAATGTATGAGATATGTCAAGATCATTGTATTGTCTTGAGCAACTAATAAAAAATAAAATAAAATAAAATTTAAAATGTTGTTTATTATTTCATGTATTTATTTTAATAATATTTTGTTGCAATTCACTCAGATTATTATTTAAAGTTGATCTATTTGTAAAGATAATTCTTCATTTTACTACCTCATTTTAGACAGATTTGTAGCATTGCAATCTATAAACTCTATTCTTACTTTAAAATGCCATCTCTGATCCCTCATATTATACATTTGAAAAGTGCATTATTCTAGTACTTGTGGAGACTAGAAGAAAGAAAAACAAAACCAATCCATATCATCATTGTCTTGTAAGGCCTTTTACTGCTTAAAAAAATGTGCATTGAAACATCTACAAATTCAGAATATTTAAAAGCCAGCTACTCCTCAATATGTTTAAGATATGGAATGTAACATTAGCACAAAATTATAGAGTAAGATTTAATCTCTTTACACACACACACACACACACACACACACACACCCCTGATTTATGCTTGCATTCCCATTTTAGAGGTGAAGAATTTGAAGTTTAGAATGACTTTTCAGTACACACTGAATTAATATACAGAGGCAGTGTAGGAACTCAAATGAACTTTGACTCAAGAGGAAAAAGGAGTGATTGATTCCCTCCCCCACCCATGGGGTAGGCCATTTTAATGCTTACTAAATAAATACATGATTTGTACTGACTAAATTACTAAGATAAACAATGTAAATCATATATATGTATCTTTTGGATAGAAATGAGAGTATGAAATCTCAGATAGTAACTTACAGACCTTCACAAGGGTGTTGCTATCTTTATGGCACTGAAATTATGATTAGTTGAGATGAAGAACAAATCTTCTACCCAATGCTTGAATTAACAACAACAAAAAGACTATTCAAGTGTTTGTTTATTTACATCATTAATATATTTAACTGGATGCTACATGCCAGGAACTCTGCTTGGGGTATCCAATGCTAAAAATGACTAATGGAATTTCTGCTCTCATGGCATTTGTCACTAGCTGATTTTATTGCATATACTCATAGAAAGAAAAAGGAATGGCATTTTAAAACACTTATCCAAGTGTTGAAGTATTGCTTTGAAGAAGGAGAACACTTATTCTCTTTGTTTTCTTTGTCAGCTTGACTTTCATTTTCCTCTTTGTCTCCTATTAGAGGTTTTCCTTCTTTTTGGTGATTGTTCTCTTATTACTGAGCTATTATGTAAAAGGAAACAGTTGTAATTCTTTATCTGAAATGCTCCAAGTTTATCCTTTAGGCCCAGCGATGCAGTCAAGATGCTTGGCCTCCTTTCGGTTCAATTTGAGTTGCAGCTTCCTCCTGGGATGGCTGTGTTTTAATACAGGATCTCTCGACCTTGTATTTTCCGGATGAGGCAAAGTTTAAGGACTTAGTGAAAAGATGGGGGCTTCTCAATCGAATATTAAAACAAAATCCTCTCATTCTAAAAATTCTGTGAAAATTCGGTCTTCTATTCAAGTTAGGGATGCTGTTGTTTTAATAACAATCTTCTTTCTACATTTTCTTGGTTATAATAGAAGGAGGATTACGAAGAAAACATAGATAAAGATAGTATGACTATTGTAGCACAGATATCAAAATCTTTAACCATTAATGACTATTCTTATCAATGGGAAATACTATTTTAATAAAATAGTAAAAAGAAAAAAGGTCACAATCACTTTTCACTTGCTAGTTTACAATTGAGTTCCCTAAATGCTCTTGAAATTAAGAAAAAAAAAAAAACCCGGAAATCAATAGATATACTTAACAGTAAACAAAGCCAAAGGGGAAAAGAATTGTCATTGATTACTCACTGGAATCACTGGAATTCTGTAGACATGTGAAAACAAATCTTATAGACTCTATATAGGATTTAAAAATCATAATTTGTACCAAAATATAATTACTCCAGATATGAATTATTTAGTTATTTAGCATTTCTTCTATTTCCATTATATAAAATTGTGGTTTCCAATTTTTTGTGTGCTTAACGTAATATAGTGTATAAGTACCAACTGACAGAAGATCAATAAATGTCTTTAAATATGGAAATTCTATGTTCCTAAATTGTTAGCAAAACATTAAATGTGCAAACTTGTATTTAAGAATTTTACAGGGCAATTAATAATTAAAGAATCATTACTTAAATTTGTCCTTCTTGCTCAGCAATAAATACTTTCATTGAAATAAACTGAAAATAAGAGTATACACACACACACACACATACACACACACACACACATACATATATTAGTTGTTGATGGACCTTTATTTTATTCATTTATTTTTTATGTGGTGCTGAAGATTGAACCCAGTGCCTCACACATCCCAGACAAGCACTCTACCACTGAGCAACAACCTCAGCCCCTGGAAGTAAGATAATTTGGCTTTGTTAACTATTTGGATATTTTTGTTACAGATTTTTTTTTTACAGTTTTAAAAATATTTCCCAAAGAAGTACAAAACAAAACATTAAAATACTATATTCTTGTATTGTTTATGACTGTAATAACTGAAATACTCCTAAGGTTTAGAACAGTTGTCTTTATTTTTATCATTCCAGCTGATTTTTACTTGTTCGCATAGAAAAGAACTTTTAATAGTTCCCATTTTATCCTGCTAATGTAACTCTTGCTGCTGGTCCTCATCTGTTCCATTTCCCTCTGCCCTTAAGAAATTACATAATATCTCCACTTGCTCCTGACTCTTTCTTGAGCTGTTACCTGTTGTCCTGGCTTCCTGGGGATTCCAACACTGCCAGGTGTCTTCAAGAACCCATGTAGCATAATGTTTCAAGTTCCAATATAAGGAGACCCAACATGGAGACCTCCACCTCTCAAACTTCTGTAACACATTTTCACTTTTTCAATAGGCAATAAATTAAATACTAAGTCTTACATAAGTTTAATTTACTCCATTCTCAAACTGATTGAAGAAGGACTAGGGGGTGGTTACTAACATAGGCAGAATGGGTGTTTTATCCTCTGTGTTAATTGTAGCCTCCTCTTTGATGGCAACCATGGAAATATTCACATATAAGTACACTCATTCGTTTATCTCATTTTCCCACTTGAATCAAACTGTGAAATATGATGTATTAAGAACTATGTAATGTTTTGAACGACCAACAATAAAAAAAATAAAATAAAGCTAGATAGTAAATATTGAAAAAACAAAGATTGATACACATGTTCTCCTAAGATTTCCTTAATGCAATTATATATTCTTTCTCTGAAAGAAGTTTCGGGCTACTTGCCTTTAGTCACTCATAGATATATACCTCAAACCACCTTTCCTTTCAGAAAAGGGAAATTGCTAACTCAATTTCATGGGTAACCTATCCACTGGTTGAATTCAGTCACCCTAAATTATTTCAAAATGACTGTGAACAATGCTGTCATATCACACCATTCACATGCAAATCATGCCAGGGTGCTGTTTGAGTCTGCCTGTAATATGGGCCTGCATATTTTCTTAATCCATCAATGGGTATTAGGAAACTTAAATTTACATGTGTAGGTTTGGGAAAGGGACAATTATAGCTGATGTTGCCTGTGGAAATATGAAAAGCTCGATGGTAGAACTTATCCTTTAGAAACTGCTCAATATTGGACTTGTGTATACTAATTTTATTTTATGATTTTTGTGTGTACTCTAATGTACATAAAGAATCACGGTTGGGTACATGCATACTTATGTTCACCATAAATAGAGAAGTTGTGGTTATTTTCCCCAATTTACAAACTGAAAAAAGCTTTAAGAGATTTGTTATCTTTTACATTCGGGATGATCTGGCTACTATACCAAAAAAAAAATATTAGTTTCAAACATTCTTATTACTTTAGATCCCTGGTATCTTATGTTTCTTGCTATACTCTGGTCTCCTGTTGCTCGAAGATATCACCATTGCCATAGTGAGAAACCTGTTTTGGTGACTGCATTAGAACACCAGAAACAGGGCATTTGCGTCCAGAATATTAAACCAAGAAATAGTGTTATGAATGTGAGGAAATCAAAGTAGGTTTTTACTTCTCTATTAAATGGTGGGACACAAGACAAGGGCGCAGAAGAGGAGATCTTATGGAAAGCCTGAGGTGCTATGCTGGAGAGATTCCAATTCCTTCTATTGCACAATCAAGTATGAGTACTTTTAATGCCAGGTGTGTAGTGAAAGAACCAGTGATCTTGTTTTTCACCTCACAATAAGAAAAATGCCATGGGATACATGTTGGTGGGATAGTAGAAATACAACTTATGAAATATTCAGATATATTTTTTCAATTTATATCTACAATATTTAGGTCCAAGAATTACATAGAATTACATTTAACAATTTTTGTTTCTTTTTAAAATTTTGTGGTAAAATAGACATGCCTTAGAATTTTAATAGATCTATTACCCTCCAAAGAAGGAAAATCTCAGAAAAATGTAAATGATGTTATCAAGTGTTCAGCATAAAATGACTATGTCTTTAAAAAAATATATCTATTTAGAGCAGAAAATTTTGTAGGTAGAGGATGTTAATACTCATTAACTATAATTCAATAAAAATTATGCGAGCTTCTATTTTAACATTCATAGAATCCAGCGAGGACATTTTGAATATATATCAAGAATTACAATTATAGAATCCTCAACACAGTAACTATGGTGGCAAAAAGATAGTCGATTCACCAAACCATTGTTTATTTTCTAAATAGTCAATTATTATTGCTTGACTGACAGCCATTTTCATATAATTAGCTGCTCAATTAAGCACAATGTGTTTTTCTTCAAATTGGTTCCATGTACAAGAGCAGGAGATGCAATACATTACAGGAAGACAGAATATAGCCTGCAACTGAACATAAGAACTACAATTTAGGTTAATATTTAGGATTCATGATTTACACTGACTTAAGTGCCTTGTTTTATGACATTCTATTGCCATAACTTTGTATCTTAGAGAAATGTTGAGCGGTTTGCTCTCCCATATATTACTGCATCTGTCTTAGGCAGCAAGAAGCCTATTTCAAAGACCAGTTATGCTGAACGTCATTCATAATAAGATTTGATTCAGATTAATGTTTTGGGTAAATTCACTTTTGACAATATTTTCAATAGATTTTGCTCTAATTTACCAACTAAAAATATTTTAAATATAATGTTTTGTTAGAAACACTACATTTAAGTAAAATTTTCATTTGATTAGATGTTCCCAATATTTCAGAGGTTAAGCTGGTATGTCTGCCCAAGCATCATTAGTTTACTCTCTTCTTGATTACGAGTGCAACTATAAATGGAATGAAATGAAATAAATATGGAAGATTACCAATTGCTGTTTGCATCCAACTATGTGCTTAAAGATGTTTTCATTTATTATCAAATTATTACATCCTGCCAACATCTGAAATGAGATGCAATGACACACAGAATCAGAACGTTTATCACCAAGAGGCAAGCAGGATGCTTCTACTGGTTATAGAGTGTGCTTGTATACATTAGAAATCCAATATGATTATTGAACTTCATCTATTTCAAGTGGGAATTTGTGCATGTTATCATTGCCTCCATCTGTGCTTCCTGTTCTGCGATTCAAAATCATAAAAACAAGTTTTCAAGTAACAGTACAATTGTAATCATTTGCACAAGTTTTTCCAGGTGGTACACTCTATTTTCTTTGCATTCCCTGTCTTCTAGTTTCAGAGCTATTACATCATGATAACATTATCAATTATATATAACAGTATATAATTTTTATTGGTTTATCTGTAACCTATTATTCTTTATCTTTTTATTGAAAATTCAATGAAAATATTATTTTCATAATTCAACTTTTTTTTTACACCAACCAATGTTGAATTAAAGATATTTAAATCATGTTAATGTGAATTCATAGCTGCAGAGAGTGAGTTCTAAACAATTCCAGATGATCTTTAATGTAAAAATGTTATAATCAAGGTCATCTGATTGGATCTATTCTACATTACCTCAATAATGGATTATACAATAGACTGTGTGCTTAATCTATATTACACACAATTGCAAGTGTGTGATATAGTTTTCCCAGTCATTTCATTTCAGAAAATTCTAGTCATGGTTTTAGAATTGCTTAATTATTTTTTGTCTTTTTTTTTTTGAGAGAGAGAGAGAGAGAGAGAGAATTTTAATTTTTAGTATTGGGCTGACAGGACATCTTTGTTTGTATGTGGTGCTGAGGGTGGAACCTTGGCCGCACGCATGCCAGGCGAGTGTGCTACTGCTTGAGCCACACCCCTAGCCCCTAGAATTGCTTAATTTTTTAAATAACACTTTATTTTTTCTTACATTCATAATTTTTATTTCAAAACAAAGAACCACAATAACAGTAATAGAAAATCCATATGGAAATATCTACAACCTGGTCATTGCAAAGTGGGAGAAGTTCTATTCTTCATAACTGCCAACACACTGAGGAGCCAGAAGAAGAGGTAAAGTCAGGTAAATCCTCTTTTCCAACAAAGCATTGCTCCATAGCTATGTGAGTTTTCCTCCAAAGGCTCAATGACCAGAAGGAATGGTGAAAACTGAAGAGTAAAATACTGTTTTATGCAAGTGTTTGGTAGGCGCCAAAGTGGGAAAGGGAGATCAGGCAACCTATGAAAAAGGGAAGAGGCTGAGTGTGGCCAGTCTCCACTTACAAATGTACTGGGGAATCAGGAGATGATTTTGGAGGTATCCAGGACCTGTACGGGGCAGGAGTCAATCTCACCATCTCTAACCCTCTGAAACACTCCAGTCTTCCTTTGTTTCTCTTAAAAGAATGCCTCCTTCCCCCCATATCCAACATCCCCAAGAGCCACATGCCCTGATCTTACACTCTTTCCTATTCCCACTGTCCCTCCCATCTGTAGTAAGGCTGAACCCTCCACTCTCCACCTCAAGATGTTGAAGCTCTCCCCCACTCCAACAATGTGTTTCAGACACAAATTTAGTTTGATTTCTCAGAAGAGTCATGTGCCTGTATAAAAAAGCTGCTGGTTTCCTTTGGGATTTTTCTTTAAGATTATAGTTTATTATATTACTTGAAATCTAATGTTTATTAAGATGGGTGTTATAGTTAAGGGCAATTGGTGGGTTTTAATTTTGGATAGAGCCCAGAGAAGGGAAGGATATTTGCAGAAAACCTTTCTAGTCCAAACAACTCCTTCCCCTGATAGTTGACTCATATGCTTAAGTAATTCCATCACCTATCTGGTGGCAGAGCACTCCAAATGAAAAACCTAAAAAAAAAAAAAAAAATTGTTACTGCTTAGGTGTTCGGTATTTCTTTACTTTGTTCTTTAAGATTTTATGTTTTGTTTTAACTTGTTTTAAAGGGATTCAAAGGAAAATGTTTATATCTAAATTGGAATTTGTAACCTCAGCCCTGAGTGAGGGTTTATTTTTTTATTTTTTTAAACAATTATCTAGTTTTAGTATTTTTGCTCTAAGGTCATGGCATGTCTGTCTGTGTCAAAATTACCTTATTACCATGTTACCCTGATACTATATCAGGTACCCTTAGGGGACTTGAATATTTCTGATAGACACATTTGAAATAGTATGAGTAAATGTACAATGTAGCCCACACTTGAGAGAATATGAATGTCTGAGCACTGTCACTTTGCTCTGGTGGAAAGTCGTTTATTGTTCCTTTGTTCCTATAGCCTTCTTGTGGATTGACTGTATTAAAACTCATCCCTGTGTACACAGGTAACACTGCCTCTGCTGGGGGGAACTTTAGATTTCTGGTTCATCTGGCTACATTTCCCTACTGAATAATACTTACTTTATATGAAACGTATAGCAGTTTGTATGTATCAGTAAGACCTAAGGACTCTGCAAATATTATAGATTTAATATTCAACTCACCATATACTGCAAAATTTAATCCCATGACTCCTTTTCTAATATGTAAACACATCGTTTCCTTTTACTTGAAATCTTTCTGCCACATCATAGCATTTCATGCTCCATTTCTCCTGCCTTGGCCACAACTACCAATGTGTTTTATGTCAGTATTTACATATATTTGTGCTTAGATAGTTGAGAGTGCTAATACTAGAAGAGTTAGTTTTACATGTTTACAAAGATTGCAATATGGTTTATTTAAGGAAATCAAGACAAATTTTGATATTTAAATGGATAAATAAATTAAACAGAAAAAAAATCAATAAATTAACAGAAAAAATGTCAATAACATACAAACAACTTATCCTTGAAAATGGCTCACCCTATATAGTTTAAATTTCATGCACATCATATAATATCATTCAACATACTCAAATGATTCTGTATAAACATGTAATTTAAATATACATGTTTTAATATATTACCTAATTTCAAGAAGGCAATTTATATAGATTCATATAACATGTGCATTCATATATGAAACTAATATAAACCTATAGATACCAATATAGATGCACTAATATGTACATATAGATATGAATATGAATGAATATGAATATGGATGTAGATAAGGAGAGAGAGAGAAAGAAGCAATTTGTAAATGTTCATATTACAGGGAATTTTTGTGTGTATACTATATGTGTACACAGACAGAAATATAAAGCAAGTAATTAACCATGATAAAATAAAATTTTCTTTTTCTTTTTCTTTTTCCTAGAGAGAAACAAATGAATTCTCTTTAAAAAGAGATTAGGTTATAAAGAGCTACTGCTTAGTAAGATTACAGCAAGTACATTAGACATTAGCTCATTAGTACAACTTAATTAACTAAACATTTTAAATGTTTGCCATTACTAAGGAATTTTTGCCTGCTAATTTCCAAACACAATGATAGACATCATTTTTATAATCTGAGTAATTAAAAGATTGTTCTATATTTCTGTCAACTCATCAAAAAATATAAATTTCAACACTGTTATGAAACTGCTTCATTTCAGAAAATCTGCAAACAATTATTTTAAAACATGTGCTAATCATGTTTGATATGGAAAAAGTCACACAGGTGATATTACCAGCTCTCGGTAAATATTATATTTCACAAGCACTCTAAATAATTACTTTTGATTATAAAATGCATTTTAACCCATTTTCATAATTTCAGTTATTTAACATTTGTTAACTCATGCCAAATAAGTAAATAGTGAATAAAACACAATTTGGTCTTTAATGATACAAGAAATGATGATTTCTGATTTCCACATATTTTTTATTTTATTGTCTTTTACTTTTCCTACAGCACAAATAAATTATTATTGTTATAATACTAAAACTAAAGTGGTAGAATTTTAGCATAATCTCAAATGGAGATCTTGAAATATCTTCATAAGAATTAGGTATAATGTTTTTTATTATTTTATTTTTGGCAGTACTGGGAATTGAACTCAGACCCTCACATAGGTTAGGTAAGCACTCTACTACTGATCTATATCCCTAGCCCTAACAGGTATAATTTTAACACATTAGAAAACTCAAAATATCCAAAAGAACTAAACAGACATTTCTCAAAAGAAAACATTTAATAGGTGACAAATACATTAAAAATATTCAACATTCCTTGCAATTCAGGAAATCCAAATCTAAACTACCTTGAGGTTTCATCTCACTCCATTTGCAATGGCAATCATCAAGAATAAAAATAACAACAAATGCTGGTGAAATGTGGAGGAAAAATACACTCATAAGAAGTTAGTGGAACTGCAAATTAGAATAACCAATTTGAAAGCAGTAAGGAGAATAATCAAAAACTAGGAATGGATTTCCCATATGACTCATCTATCTCACTCCTTGGCATTTATCTAAAGAAACTGAAATCAGCATAATGTAGTGATATGACACATCAATGTGTATAGCAGGTCAATTCACAATAGCCAAGTTATGGAACCAGCACAGGTGCCTGACAACAGATGAATGAATTAATAAAATGTGGTATATACACACAATGGAATTTCACTCAGCCATAAAAGAGAGTGAAATTATGGCATTTGTTGATAAATGGATGGAACTCAAGAAAATCATACTAAGTGAAATAAGCCATACTCATAAATTTAAACCTCAATTGTTTTATAGCATATATGGAAACTAGAAATGAATTAGAAAATAAAAATGTCAGGACACCATAAAAATGGATCCATGGAGAAGATGAAGGGAATTGAGAGAGGGGACGAAGAAGGATGGGAAAAGGAATGAACTGAGGAATAAATTAACCAAATTATCATATGAACATATATGTATGCAACATCATAACATATATCTTTATATATATATATATATATATATCCAATATAAAAAACAATTAAGAAAATAGAAGGAAGACCAGTAGAGTTGCAGAAGAAAATCAAGGGAAGGGAAGAGGGGAGGGTAAAAGGAAGTACTGGGATCTGAAATGGAGAATATTCTATTATATGCACCTATGATTGTGTCAAAAATGAACCTCGTATTACATATAAATATAATGTACTAATAAAAAATTTATAAAATTTTTTAAAATGTGAAAATTTTTTCCATATTTTCCCCCAAATAATCACACCATATTCACTATATTCACATACCAGTTGAAAAAGTCTTTAATCAATGACAGGTGGCATACACAATGATGATCTAAGACTATAGTGGAGATATCATAAAGCCACATCTTACTGCTGTAGATAAACCTAAGGAGCCTAAGACCATATACAAGTATGACAGATACAATTATGTATAGTATATAATATTTGATAATAATAATAGTTTACTATTCTACTGGCTTATGTATTTATTGTTCTACACTTGTTACTCTTATTTTAAAGTGAACCGCTACTTGAAAATAAGGGGAACTATGAAACAGTATGCCATGTTATCCTAGCAGCAGCCTCTTACATCTTTATTGCTCCAAGAGGCCACACTGTGTATTTGCCTATACCATCCAGGTTTGTCTAAGTACACTGTATGATGTCCACACAGTGACAAACAACCTAATGATATATTTCTCAGAACATATCCCCATTGGTTGGAGATTGCAGTTTGTTACAAGAATTTTCCAGTTTCCTTTGTATGGCGCGCACACACACACACACACACACACACACATACACATACGCACAAACTTGCATTCTTCATCTGCTGACAGCAAAATCATACATTTCTGGTATATTTAATAATTCACAGATTTGATTGTATAAAATCAAAGATGGGATAAAATGTTTTATGGGCTTCATTAATTTCCTCATCCCCCTGAATGAGTCACTTCTAAAAAATGAAGGAAAAAAAATCATAAAATAGGGAAATGACACAGCATAGCACAGATGGTATCTTATTTTAAGCACACAGTTTTCATTGCTATCTTATCAGGAATCCTACCTGTTTTAAAAGTGATTGTTTCAGTTAACAATGGCTATCAAACCATTCCACTTTGGGCTCTAAAATGATGTTTTATTTCTCATGGTTTTAGAGATTGCTTGGGCATTTTCTCTGTGCTTGCTTTCTCCTAGACATTCATTGGACCACATGGAGGTTAGGCTGGGAGCACACCTTTGCTGAATCAGCTTGGGTGGTTGGCCTTATTTCTTTGTCTCTCAGATCATTTTTCCTGGGATTCTTCATGTTACACCATATGCAGAACAGTGCTAGATTAGGCAAAGTTGCAAGAATCTTTGAGAACTAAGCTACGAAACCAGTGTCACTTGTATTGGCCAAAAGTCAGTCATAACCACAAGCCTGATTCCAGGGCCAGGGAAATAAATCCTTCTGATAGAAAATCTGCAAAGAAACTAGTGGATGTCATGGTTACATTTAATGTACTCCTGTGATTTCGATTTTCTTGTATTAATACCTCTCTGCACTTTTACTTCACTTATGTATATTTAGATCTAAAGCTCAAAAATATATTTCCATTGCTGCCAATGTTACTATGTGATATTAGTGGGTTGATAATCACCTCTGATTCAATTGGCATATCAATAACAATGAAGATATTACATGAACATAGTCTTTTTGAGTTACTCTGTACATAAATTAAGATGATACATGAAGCGCTCAGCTCAGTATCTGGCATATAATAAACTTAAGGCAATTGTTTGTCCTTAGCTATTTATTTCTAACTTTTTAATGGTTCTTTTTAGACACATATATGATAGTAGAGTGCATGTGACATATTACACTTATGCGGACTATAACTTTCTAATAGTTTCTCGGGTCTCTAGAAATTATAGGCATGGAGCTAACATGTTACGAACGACAAATTTATTCTTACTTGGTATGTAAAAGTTCTGCTCCTTAAAAGAAAAACTTTTAGGTACCATATTTATAAACTGGTGATAATGTTTAAATTTCTCCAATAGCACATTCCCAATTTGCTTAAATAAGATCAAAGGATATCTAATATTTATCAATTCTAAAACATTTTTTCTCAAAAATTTTAAATGTGAATGGCCTGAATCTCTCCATATACATCAGTGGAAATTCAGAGTAATAGATTTAACTTCTGTAGACTCAGCTCTACCCTAGGACACATTTTCAACAAACCCTGGTCTCAAGGACATATGGACATTAAGTTAATAAAGAGCTCTGAGCCATTGCCTTTCTGGTTCAGTTAGCCTTACTGTGGTTTAGTCTGACGAAATTCTGTCAGATTTTATCATGTGCCTAATTCCCAATTATTAAACCTCTAGGTTACTCAGACTATTGAACATTTATGTCCCAGTTTATTTTCTCATTCAAACTGTCCAAATTAAAATTTCTTAGGTTTCTAACACAAAGGACATAGTTCACCTTCCAAACTCAAGCACCTCTATACATCTACATATGTGTTCATTTCTGCATCATTTACCAAACGCATATATATATATATATATATATATATATATATATATATATATATTCAGAATCAGTGTTAAATATATGATTCCTTTGAACAGGTTTCCTCACTTGTTCATTCCTAATACTTTCAGTCAGGACAACAGGGGGAATTAGAGAGTATTTCATAGTGTTTCATTCAGTACTCTTTATTGTTCTTACTATATGTTTTGAGACTATAAAAAAACACCATTTAATATTTCTGCTTCCTTTGTCGTTTTGATTTATCCATTTTAAATTAGAATTCTTTTCTAATATCTTTTACAAACTAAAAGTTCAATAAATGGTCAAAGTAATAATTTTATTTGTCATTTTAAATGCTGTTATTATAGTTCCATTTTAATATGTTCTACAAAAACAGATTTTGTTGAGAAAGATAATAGTTGAGCATTTCCCAATCCCAATAAGGGAATTTGAAAGAAATATAATTAGTTAAGCAAATTTAAATATTCCAAAGAAATCCAATTTCTTTATCCTGATCATTGTCAGTAATAAATATTACTTGTTTAATAGTGAACTGAAGGTGTATCCTTTTTATTAATATGTATTTCAGAAGTTATAAGCTGGTAGTTCATTTCTAAAAGAAAACTGAATTATACCAGCAACAATATAAGCTTTTGGTGGCAAAAGTACCAAATATTAATTATATGAATAGATACATTTTTTCAACTTCACTACTCTGATGCCTAGATAATTGTATTATTTATAAAGCTATCATAGTTTAAATTAGATTATACAGTTAATAAGGCAATGCATTAGAATAAATAAAATAAACATATTCATGTTTATGAGTCTTTGGAATCAATCATCAAAACATGTCCATTATTCTCATAAACATTCTAATATAAATAAAATGTGATGAATCCAAAACACTAAGAGAAGATGAGACAAACATATGTAAAATTCAAATAGGTTATATTAATTAATTTTATTTACACATTTGGCTCAGGAACTAGAAATTTAATGAAATAAATTGCTACTATTTGCTGAATTTGTATTTTATACTAATTTTTCAGAATTACTGTAAGATAATTTGAATATGCATCCAACTCCTTGGATTTCAAAATACCGTTAGTAATATTCTTTAAGTAATTCTTAGAGGAACAATAGGAAGGAAACAAGAAAAAAAATGTATTTTTTCTTTCATACAATGAGTGGATAAAGTATCTGGAAGGTTATATATGTTACTCAAATAACAAAAAATATAAACATAACTAGGTTAGCATTTTTTAATAGTACAGCTCTCATTAAAGAAAGAGGATTCAAAAATTTGGAGCAAAGAAAATATTCAAAAATTTGGAGCAAAAAAAATCCACATAGAATGTGGATAGTATACATAATTTACAAATATATGAAATTAAAGTTTTAAATTTCTTATTCAATTGATATTTAATCTTTTTAATGGTGATACTATGATCTAGACAGAGGCCAGATGTTCTGGTGCACACCTGTAATTTCAGCTATTTGAGAGACTGAAGCAGGAGGATGGCAAGTTTGAGGCTAGCCTATGCCATTTATCAAGATCCTGTCTCAAAATATATATAAGTAATTAAATGAATAAATAAGTAAAAGTGCTGAGGACAGACG